>NC_136815.1:18549843-18702875 GCF_951394365.1 Tetrao urogallus | reverse complement strand
TTTTTCAACTAACGGGTCACACATATTTTAATGAAATCATCCAGACCACATTTCTCTTGCTTGTTTATGAGAACAGTATGCAGAACAGTGTTGAAAGCCATAATGACCTCAAGATTTATCAAGTTCTGCTATGCTGTTATCCAGTCATTCTGTCAAAGGAAGAAATTAGATTGATGTGATTAGTTATTGACAAATGTATGCTGGCTGTTTCTTTTCACCTTGTTATCATCATGGTGCTTTCAGCTGGATTGTTTGAAACAATTTCTTGGAGTATCTTTCTGTTGTTTCCAACTGGGCAGAGATTCCAAGGTCCTCTTCTTCTGCTTTTTAAAGCCAGTTACTATATTTGCCCTTCTTAGCCTTCTGGAACCACCCCATACTTGACAAAAACTTGGACACTGATGGTTCAGAGATAACTTCATACAGATCATTGCAACCTGGCTGCTGAATACCATTTGGCACTGTAAACTCGAGTATATTCAGCATATGTAAATACTGAGTCTTTAACCTGATCTAATCATGATTTTTTTTTGGATTTCTTCCTAATATGTTGCTGATACTATCATATTTTCATGAAAGATATATTGTATTTATGGAGTTTATTTTATGTCATGTTGAAGTATCTTTTTAAAAGAATACCTAAAATCTGCCTACATTTAAGGAGGCCATATGGTGCAAACACTAGCTTAGAAAAGCTTTGGCTCCCAGGAGTATGCCTCTGCTCAAATGAAGGTAGTGCTCTAAAACTGATAAAAAGAAGTAGGACAGGGAAACTACGAAGAGCGGAGTAATAGCATTACTCGACCATGAGGCTGAAAGACACCTTGGGAGGCCATGCAGTATAGCCACTTTAACAGAAGGAAGACTGCAGGGGACTAGACAAGCTCCAGATAATGTTTTCTACCCAGTTATGAAAATCTCTACTTACGTATTTTCCACCATATCCCCATTCACAATTCTGATTACTAAATGCTTTTGCCACTAACCAATCTGTATTTCTCCCTGCAAATTAAGGCAATTTTGTCTTGTTTTTGTTTCAGAAGTTAAGGAGAACATGTGAATATTTTCATATGCATCTACAATTCCAGCTTTTTCAATGAAAGTTCTTCTGATCTAAGTAAATATAGTTCCTTCAAATTTTCCTTATATCTGTTCATTTTTAAACTTCTGTATCTTTGGATTCCTAAGAGAGTAGATGACATTAGGATTTTATTGATAATATAGCTATTATCTAAACTTTAGGAAAACCATAAGTATTATTATATATGCCATGTTCACACATGATGAAAAATATAATCAGCACTGACAACTGAAAAACATCTCATGAAATGATGCCAAACTGAGAAAAAAAAGTTGAATGGAACTCAAAAGCTCTCTTCAAGAAGCTTCTGTGGATTTACCTATCTTCACATCAGCAGAGCAAATAGTGATACCAGGAATCCCAAGGATTTTCACTCAAGCAAGTTGAGGAGTGGAGAAGATGGACTCTTTGATAGGTAATTCACAAAAGAGTTAAAAATTGAAGGGTTTTCTAAAAGCGAATGTGAAAAAAAAAAACCACTTTTTCAACAGTAAATCTGATGACATGCCTTTAATTAAGTCAAATAGGTTAAAGGCTTGTTATGCTAGGATTAACATATGGTAAATACATCCACTGAATTACACTGAGATTCATGTGATGATTACATATAAAATTCCATGTAATGAGATATATTTATCATCAAAAGGTCTTTGGCCTTTAAGAAAATGTTATAACAATTATCCTGTGAACGTGAAAAGTCAATAGAGGTGTAAATGCATGCCTTTATGCCATTATTGTGACTGATTAATTTTCACAAAACCAGCACTGCTGACATTAAGCATCAAGGGGAAACCTAGTGTTACTGATACAGCCTCTCAGCATGCCCTCTTGTCTCTCCTTGTCTGCTTGGACAGCCAGAAAGAGGTTTTTTCCTCAACTCCAACATTTTACAACCATGAACATCAAAATGACTTTTCACAATGAATATAATGAGATATATATAGTCCTACAGCTCTACTTAAGTTGTTTATTTTTTTATTTTTTTATTTTGTGTGTTTTATCTCACAAATCTCTTAATGATGAATGCCGTATTTGACAGCATCGACTGACATCAATGGTTACTGTTATCCTTTGGGCAAACATTACTATTAACCAACATATTACTATTAATCAGCAAGCTCAGCCTCATACTCAGTAAGGTAAATTGAGGAGTAATAACTTAAAAAAAATTGCTGCCATTTCTGTGAAAGTGAGTTGCCAAAATGAAGATGAGGTAGGATGCATGGATATACATGGACAAGCAGGAAACAGATTTATCAAATAGATACATGCAGAAGCACCAGGTCAACCTCACTCTCCTTCCCCTTCACGTAAGTGAGAATCTTTTAAAGAGGGAAATGTGAAATACATGCTACCTCTTCTTTTTCTGATCTTAAGTATTTTGTCTTATCCAAGTCTTTTCTTCTCTCTCTATAATATAACACTTAACAGGAGAACATAAATATATAGGTCTAGATACAGCTGAAATTTCATTCTTTGTTTATTCATGGCATATTTTGCATAGTGGCATCAAGTGAAGTCTTTCTTATTATTCCAGTCCCTGTTGCATAGTATCTAGACTCATCTTAGGAAGATGGTCTTTCTCTCACCACTTACTATGATTGCTGATCTGAACACAAACACTGCATCTAGGAAAATTAAAATGTGTTTTGGAGCAGATAGTCTGCCTTTGATCCAGAGAAGACTGGTAAATCCATTTCAAGCACAGAACCAAACAAGGTGTGTACTTCAGAAGTAAGTTTTATTGTAACAATTAAAAGCAGTGTTTTTACCTCTTGACCAATGTGTGTTCATAGGAATATTCACCCACAGAAGGTTTTAAATATAAAATCAATAATAATAAATTCTCTGTTTTTCAGTGAACTGATTCAATAAATACATTTTATCCTCCTATTTCAGTTTGAAAGATGTTGAGAATTTCACAGGAACCTAGATGACTGTAATTCATAATTCATTTATTTATCTTTCTTTTGTAATGTTCTACACTACATTACAGGATTTCTTTTCCACTGTTTTTTCAAAAAAGCTAGGAAGAGTGAAAGACAGGAAAAAGAAAAGATTCACAGAAAAGATTTAGACATATCACCATTATTTATCATTTCACATTCTTTTTTTTTTTTTCCTCAATCTTATTTTTATTTTTAATAGGATGTCAAACAACTGAGAATAATGTTCTTGTCTACAAACTGCAAACAAAGTTTGGCTAAGAGCTCTTGTGTGTAAGTATAAAAGTTTACACTGTATTATATTTAAAGGCAGCTGTCTTTTCTGGAATTTAAAATAGGCTAATTTTTATCAAAACTTTCCTTTCATGTCCTTTGATTACTAAGCTATATAAGTTAACCAAAAGATAACTAAGCATTAACCCATGTTGCAGTTTTTTATCTCCTTTGGCAATCCCATGAGACTTCAGCTAAGTACATTAAATGAAGCATAAATCTTTAAGTTGTTTTCATTAAGTCACATATTTAGAATACATATCCCCGTTTATTTGATCAATTGTAAAATATTAGCTGCTGCACTGAAGATTTGTGACATGGTTTGCAGCAAGTGAACAAACATTTGTGAAGAGCACTGAAAATTTTTGCTGGAATGCATGGATAAGTTACAACAATTAGGGTTTGGAACATTCTTTTCTTTTTTTTTTCCTTTATGCAACTTGCAAATGTATGCTTAAAGGCCATTAATACCAACAGGCAAGCTTTGAAGATAATTCTAATATCAGCTTAATATATTCTCTGTTTGCATATCTGTTAGTTTTCCCAGTTTTCCAATCTTTTGTTCTTTTTTTTTTAATTGACCAGAAGAAGAACACAAACTGTAAGAGGGCAGGTGCTGCGACCAGCAGCGTTAGCGTGTGGGTTGGCTTAAATAGCTTCCTAAACAACTCCATTTTCAACTCAGTGAAGATGTTAAAATGTGATAAAGGAGTGGTGATGATAAGTATTAATACATTAATTATGTGTGTTGGTGGGTGGTCTGAATATAAGATTTGTATTGAATAATTTATTGAAAGTTTTCTTGTCCTTGAAATACGTCGCACTTTTATATTAGTTTCTGTCTAAGACTCACACAATTCTATGAGCATTAGCAAAACGTTCTGTTCTATGAGAATTACCATTGTTTATCTCCACACACAGTTGAGAGGGAGTTATTTTACCATTTACAAAAAACAGAGCTCAGGTACTGAGGAGCTCTGTAATTTATTCCAAGCCACAGCCAATAGTAAAGCTGAATTTATTGCTAAAATGTATGGACTTCAGACAGAGCCTTGTGCTGACACTAACTTTCAGTTCCTTGTGGCTTTTGTGGCTCCTGTGCTTTAAAAGAGGACAGTCTAGCTCCTTGGCTAAATTGTCAATAGTTAAAAGTCTGGTTTAAGAACTTTCCTTAAATGCAATGATCTCAATCAGTTCTGCTAATTTTACTCATAGTTTTTTTATGTGAGCATCTCCATCTCAAATCAGTTAAGCAGTTAACAAAATAAAGATTTCCCTAAATGAACAAAGAATTTTGCATTAGCTTGTTAAATAAATTTGATATCACATTGTTAATATTGTTTCTGTAACATTTTGTATTTCAAACCCTCACTGCCAAAGTAATTATAGTGATATTTACTTGCTAAACTGCAACTAATTAATAACATTACTGTTTCAGTATTTCTGACAAGACACATAGAATGTGTGTATATGTGGATTTTTTAATACAGCATGGTATCATAGAAATTCAGACTTGCTGCAGAACTACACAATAATTTTCAAAAATTATGTATATCCCAAACAGTGTTCATTTTTAAAATGCATTGAAAACACCATGCGGACATTTGTCGTATTTCCTTCTCAAAGATAATTCTGCAGTAATACCACTTCTCTTTAAAATTTCTTAAAGAGATAACATCAATGCCCAGCTTTGATTTTAAAATTTTAACTCTGTATTTGATGTGATGGTTCAGGTGGCAGCTCAAATAGAAGCATTCTGAAAATTTAAAAAATATACTAAGCCTGATAAGATTTGAATCCTTCATAAATATTGCTAAAAGTTGATTTTTAGTAACAGCAGATGTGGTAGTTCCAGACTCAAAGCAGGACATCTGGATGTGCCCCAGATCTGTTTGATATAGATGGCACAGCTTCATGTTCATTTATGGTAACTGCACAAACTTCAGCACTAGGAGGTCTGTGGGGCTTCATTTAGTTGTGCATCTTTTGGTAAAGGATTTAGCATCCAGTAATTGAGCAACCGTAGGTTTTAGCTGCTAAGCATTTTGAATCCTAATCTGAATTTCTTCATTTTCTTAAAGACAAACAGCTAACTGCAGGAGTGCTGTACTTTACAGTTCCAGGGATGATTCTAAAGGCTAGTTTTCCTATCAGTAACACACCATTTGGGAATCAGTAACACATTGTTAAAAACTTGTGTACAACAGCCTTTTGTTGGCAGTGAAATACTCCTTTTGTGTTAATATACACTGCAGTTCTGCTTATTTTAAGCATGCTATACATTAAGTAGATATGATATGTTGGCATTCACTGACAAATTAAGTGAGTTGATTAGCAATCTGAAATCTGTATGGACCTTCATTATGTTTGTCATGAATCGTAGGCCTCAAAAGTGCTTTCCAGATAAAAGACCCCAAACATGAAAGTGAAGCAGTGGCTGATAACCCTTTCTGAAGGAAGAGCTATTAGTAAGTCTCACTGCTTAGCCATCTAGTAAACACTTCAATGACTTCTGATTACTATTAACCAACAGAATGATGTTTTTCTCACTGAAAAAAGAATTACTTGCGTTTCCCAAGCAGTGCTTTTCTGTTCAATGGAAAAAGAGTAGCTTGTTGGCAAGCCAGCTGTGCAAATGTTGGCAAAATGTGAGAAAATGAGAAATATAGGCTGATTTCATTTTGTAGAATTACCTGTCTAACCAATTAAATGGTTGTGACTAGAAATTATGATCTTCAATTTTTTTATCCAAAGTGAAATTCATTGAGCTCTTTAGTCTGCTATTAGGTACAAAACAAAGCTCTCACTTTTATGTACTTGATTTAGTGTTTTCTTACGTTTTCTTATTGTTCTTCTAGAATATGTCTAAACATATAGCTAGATGCTAGAACTGAGGTTCCATATGGAGTGGAGCAGGGGAAAAATTCTTTGCCAGAGCTCATTCCTGGTTCTATGGGAGCCCTGACAGCATAATTTAGGATAGCCTTAAAATTGCTCTAAATTGCATCCAAGTATTTGGAGCTCCAAGATGCTTCCATATAAGAAACCATTGCCAAACACAGTAAAATGTCTACCTCTTTCACATCCACACTCCTATGGGAGAAGCTGTGAAAAAGACAATGAAGGAATAAGACCTTGTGTCAGTGTGAGAGAACACAGTAAAATTTAGTTAGCATTTCTGAGAGATTGATAATCAGACTCAGTATCCGTTGGGCATACATAAAGGCATTTTAGCATATGTAGACAAAGCTTGCAAGAAAAGGTAGATTTCTTTTTTTTTTTTTTTACCATCTAGTGTTGCTGAAAAAAAAATGGGCATGCTTTCAGGTGTACCTCCTCTTTGAGTCATTCACAAATCTCTTTCAATTTATATTTTTAGAGCAATGTGGCAACAGTAAAATGGACACCAATATGCTAAGGCAGTTTTGAACATTTATTTTCTAAAGAGGCAACACTGTCACTGTTGTCAAAGACAATGATTAAAAGAAATTAAAAATCGCTGTATGTGCAAAGCTTGGTTCATTTTATGAAGAAGAGAGCCATGAACTACTGAAATCATCTTACAGCATGTGTAAAGCACAGCAGGTTGTGTGAAGTTGTGTGAAATGTGCAGTTACTCTTTCATTCGAGTTAGGGCCTGATTCTACCCTGTCAAAGTGATCAGAACGTTTATATTGATTTTACGTGAACAAAAATCACCCATAAGGAAAAGAATTCATATCATATTATACGGGTAATTTCACATGTACAGTGTCAGAGTATGCTTAATAATAGAGGATCTACACACTGGAAAATGATTTACAGCTATAAAAACCTGTATATATTTTATTACCTCAGCTGCACTACAGTAAATAATATCAATATAACAAAATATTTGACTTGCAACAAAGGTTACACTACCATTTTGGAGGAAACTTATAGTCTTACAATGTCTACAGCATGACAGAAACATTTAATAAACTGGAAAACACAGTCAGCCCAGAAGCATGCTGAACCACAAATGTAGTTGTGTGCTGTTTCCAGATAGGCTTGAATAGTCCCTCAGATGGATAAAAGCATTTATTTATTTACTAAGTAATCCAAAGTTGAGCAAACTGTAAAGTATTTCTCCAGTGTCAGAGTGTGTTTGTAATGACCAGCTTTATTTTGTCTCTTGTAATCACTTGTTCATTCTAAGGTGCATAATGCTTTGTATGCAAATTTTGTCTATGGTGATCCAAGAGGGAGCTGACAGCCCCAAGGTTCTGGGAAGAACCACTCTGTTCTTAGGTACAGGTTTGTTAGCAGCAGAGATGCTTTATGGTGAAGGCATAATCACAAAGAAATTTACAAATAAAACCTTCAATGACTTCACTGTCTGTTGAGGTTAAACTGTTTTGCATAAGTGTGGAAATGAATTATCTATTCATTTTAGATCCATTGTGTCCTCATTCAGCATAGCTATTAAAGAAAGGCCAAAGAAATCCTGAATAACACTAGAGGAGCTTTCAAAAGCTTCAAAGATTGTAGCATCAATTGAAATATCATCAGGCATTCTAACGTGCAGCTGTCAGGTAAGCCTGATGGGCTGATGTTGTTACTACCATCCAGATTATTACTCCTAATATAATTATTTCATCTAATTATAGGATAAGTCAACCCACTTTTGTAAATGGTGTATAAACACAGCAGGTCTCTGTCCCAAAGGCTTACAAAGCACAAGGTAAACTCTTCCTCATTTCTCCATCAGTTAACACATGAGTCCTAGCAAGCAAGGGATGCAGAAAAGAAAGCAAGGACAGACTGACTCTCTGTATTAATCAATGATGCCTGATATGTATCTACTGTAGATAAAGTATGTTATATTTGATGCATTTCCTTTATTTATTTATTTAGTTAGTTGCTAGACAATGCAAACACAAACAATTCCTACCCCAACCAAATCAACAGGCACTAAAGCCCATGCGTAAAATGACAGGTTTTTTTATGGAAAGTAGATTGATAACAAAAAATGAACAAAATCCAGGAGAAGAGCAGGACAGTTCTTTTTCCAGACTTTATATGAAGAACTCTGTGGGAAAGGGATCATTTTGCTGTGCTAAATTCTGAAATCATTTTAGAAAAATCTCAAAAGTATAAGATTCCACAAATCTTTTCATATATTTCATATGCCTAAATTTCCATAGTGCTTGTGTCTTTTTTATTGCATAAAAGTTGCCTTGATTTCATTTATAGGCAAATTTATTTCTTAGCAAAATCTTCAATATTGGTATCTTGTATTTGGATGCTTTATTTTGACAAAAAACTAGTATTAAAGCATGCAACATTTCAAAAGCAAAATAGGATGCAAAACCATTTTCAAAATATTTTTAGAGGTTTCAGTGAGAGGATAATGAAATGAGCTTAAATGATCTGCAAAGTCCTTTCAAATATAATAGCATTTTCAAATTTCTGTAATCTTTTTTTAAAGATATGAATACTGATTGGGCATGATGACTCATAGTTTCCCTTCTACATCATAGATTTCTTTTCCTTTTTCTTCCCTTTACATATTCTCAGCCTGGCTTAACAAGAACCATTTTGTGTCTCTCTCCACTTTATGATATGATGAATACAGCCATTCTTCTCTCCCCATCATTACAGCTGGTCTTTGATCCAGTACAGCCAATTTATATTTACCATCTATCATCTACCATCAAAACTTTATTGGATGGGGTGCACCTGGACTGAATTAATTTCTTTTGATGGAGTTTGAGAGGTATTTTAGGAGGTATGATCAGGACATATTCATCCTCTTAATGTAATGCAACAGAATCATCTTCAGATTTGTGCCAGCAAGCACTTGATTTGTTTGGATATTTCAGATTTTATCTAATGAGATCTGGTTAGCCTCATTTTTTATCAAAAAGGTTATCTTCTTTGATAAACTCTGCTTTGTTTGTACACATATAAATTGTGTGCATATTCGTAGTACTATTCTAATTAAAAGTCATTATAAAACTGTAAAGAAGCATCTACCTGAGAGACTGTAGAAAAAACAGAATATAGTAAATATTTCTGACCTCTGTTATTCCATAGCTGAAATGGTGCTACCATCTGATCTTGTTGGTATCATCCAGTTTAGCTATGTCTTCTTTGCACATTAACATGCAAAATACTCAAGGATTATAAATTCAAATAAAAGTGCATTTCTTATACCTCCATACATTAATCAATTATTTTATAATTCAGTTTCTTTAGACAATTCACTATTAAATGTCTCTATGATATAACAAAGAGTGTTATTATTATGTAATGTGAAAATCTTGCAAATATGCCAAATAGACAGGATTTTAAAAAAATATTATTGGTTTTTAATATGCAGCTGCAAAGAGGGCTAAACTCTCAATTCTCTTCTGCATGACTTGAAATAGGTGTTGCACTAAGGGTTCTAATGGTAAATATATGTGGGGTCAGCTACAAGCTAAGGCAACTGAATTCAAGGCTGTGCAAGCAGATGCCCACATGGACACAGAGAGTCCAAGATTTTATTATAGTTAATGAAGTTATTATGAATAGAGCCAAATGAGTGATTTAGCTCATCTTAAGTAAAGAGATACGTGATCAATAAAGGAATATCTAAGCATGGCTGACTTTACTGGACTTGATTTTATAGCCCCTAGTCTGCTAACCATTGTAATTTAAGATGAAATTAATTTATCTCGGACATGTTCAGGAGCTCTAGAATATGCCACAGGTCCTAAAGAAGAACATCCACCTTCTGGAGTGGCAGCAGAAGGACCAGTTGGACACTCTAGGGAAATGCTTCCGAAGCTGTGCTTAACTGCATTGACTCAGATCAGATATCTAGCACACAGATTTCCATGTAGACATTCAAAATACATTGTGTTAACTTCATGCTGAAACTGACCCAAACCTTTTTTTTTTTTTTTTTTTAATTGATATGTTTTGTAATGTTTTTCTTAGAAAAATGGAGCAGTCAGCTATTCCAGCTCCTAGGAAGTCATCACACTCTCCCCCCCAGTAAAAGGACACAGAGCTGTCTCTCAGAAATGAAAATTAACTGGTGAAACCTGACTTATGGGAAGCCTCTTGATTCAGGGAAGACTTGTCTCAAGGATGGAAAGCTAAAAGTCTAGAGAGTTAAAATTCAAAGTAAGTTCTGCAAAGCTTCTATTGTGACCAAGCTCCTGGCTGTGAGAGAGGTCCAGGATACCTGGAGAGCTTCATCACACATAGACGGCACAGGCATTTCAAAATTGCAGCCTGCTGGCAGGGAACCTGGAGATTCTCCAGTCACAGAATCACAGAATGGCCAGGATTGGAAGGGACCTCAAGGATCATGAATCTCCAAATCCCCTGCCACATGCAAGGCCACCAACATCTCCATTTAATAATAGACCAGGCTGCTCAAGGTCCCATCCAATCTGGCTTTGATTGGCCTTGACACGTCCAGGGATGGATGGGGCATCCTCAATCTCTCTGGGCAGCCTGTTCCAGCACCTCACCACTCTCTCTGTAAAGAATTTCCCCCTGGCATCCAACCTAAATCTCCCCTCCCTCAACTTATAAGCATTTCCCCTTGTCCTGCAGTCATCAACCTTTTCAAAGATTTGATTCCCCTCCTCTTTGGAGGCTCCCTTTAGGTACTGAAATGCTGCAATTAAGTCACCCAGTCCATGTGCCAAGGTAGTCCATGGGAGTACTGCCTCTGGGTCACTAAATCTTGCAGATGACTGTGTTCTAATAGCCTACTCCAGTTGTCTGATATTTTTATATAATGATGAGAAATTTTCAAATTCCACATACTTCTGCAAAATATTTGAAGTTAAAAAAATATATATGAGGAATTTTTTAGGTTAAGAGTCTGTAGCTGGTCACTCTTGGCATCTTACAGCAATGCATGATTGCTCCATGCCCCATTATGAAGGAGTAGCAATATAATCATACATTGGAGTTGCACTTGATTTCATGGGGTACGTTAAAAAAAATCCAGTCTTGTCATTTGGAATGATTCTTATCTTATTCCTATTCTCTGTATAGGAATAAGAGAGACCTCAAGGGGAAAATCCTACCAATCTAACATTTGTAGTTCAAATTTGATGCAGAAGAATGGAGAGAAAATAAGAATATTTCTGACTGAAACTACGGATTTCAAGAATCAAGATTTTACATAACACCCTAGACAGTAGTGTAATTCACAGATTCTGTGACTTACAGCAAGCTTGGTCGTTGATTTTCCATAGGTGTAGGAGAAAGTGCAAAGAGATCTGTGTTCCTCCCTCCCCCATTAGCATGACCTGCTCTACTGGGGAAATGATCCTGTGGTGTCTCTGCTGTCTGCTCCCCACCTGGTCCCCGTCACAGCTGCCTCCAGTCACTGACTCCCCACGTGACTGTTGATGGGTTGTTCACTGATAATAACCCACACTTCATAACTCATTTTCTTCAGTCCTCCCTGATAGATCATCAGGTCCAGCAAATCTGTGCTATGCAGTGACAGAAATGCAAGAAGAGAGATTATTAATAAAAACAGACTCCAAACACCTAGGCAAAGTAAAGGCATCCATGCTTCACCTTGTTAGAATGTAATAAGAACATAGCACATCACGCTTAAGAGTTGATATAATCTTTTTTCTGTATTTGATTTAGAATAAAACCAACAGATGTTACTATAATCAAGGTCGGTTGGCCTTGGTCAAGATAGACGATTGTAATCATTTACTTACTTAATCCTTTTCATGTGTTTCAATCCAGAAAATAAACACATATTCTGAAATATAGTATCTATCTGCTCAACTTTTCACTGTAGCCAGAGAACTGACGTTAATTAAGTGTTGTGTAGGATTTTAATCCCTATTGCTTGCCAGGATGCACACAAGAAGGCAGCACCTCAATCAATGCGTCACATCGGAGAAATCTATTTAATCATTTGCTTTATTCTTTAGAGGGTGTAAAACACCTTCTTACTGTATTGCAGTACTCAGTATTTGCAGTTGCTTGATAGCACAGAAGTGAAATCCTCGAGGAATTTCCAACCCTAAGTTTTCAAAAAGTCTGAGACTGGTTTAAAAGTAGTAAGGTTTAAAAAATCATGTGGTTGGTTTCTTTTCCCTTTTTTTTTTTTTTTTTCTTAGGCTTGCTGGTTTTGGTTGTGTGCATTTCAAGATTTCCTCAGCCTACGTGTAATCTGGGAATTCTTTCTTAATGAACGCATTTCTGTTATTTCTTGATCACAAAGCTGAGGTTTTAGGAAAAACAAACTAACAAATAAACAAAACCCCCAAAATGAAGAAGTGTGACAGAGTGTGACAGAATTCTGATTTATTCAGGATTTTGAGAGGTATCTGCCTACATTTTATGCTCTGCAAGTCATAGCCCCTGCCCAAGAAGCAAAGGCCTTTTATTCAAAATGCCAGGTTTTATTTTAATCTCAACAAAGGTAATTAACAAATTCTTAAACACTGAAAAAAACAATGTAATTAGGTTAAAACGCATGAAAATAACAAGAAAGGAGCCCTTTCTTGTGTCTATAACAATCCTCCCAGGCCCGTTTCTGCTTCCCAACTGGATCAGGCCACACTGAAACCAGGTGCATTACATCACCTTGCTCCTCTGCAGCCTCCCATCCCTTTGTTTTCCCACCACTTCAGATGGCTCGCTATGCATCTGTTGCTTGCTATCCCTGCAGTCCCACTGGAGCTACATCTCCTGGCTCCTCACTGCGACTTCCTTCATTTCCCATTCCTGCCCAAAGTGGATTTCAGAAGCAGTTTTTACAAGAGCCCTCCCAGTGCCCACCCAGCTGCTGACAACAATATACGAGTGATTTTCATTCACTTGATTAGATTTTATATAGTGATTTATAAATGAGCAATAAATGCTTCTAAATGTTTAATAAATGCGTTAATAAATGATTTATCAATAGTTACAAGTTGTTGGAAAGTCTAATGGGTAATTGTGATTTTCATATGCATCACTCACCACTCCTTTGATAGGGATTTTGAGGATTGTCTATGACATAGCATTCATGCTTATACCATCAATTTTTTTAAAATTTAAAAATGAAAGTATACATGATGTTTGATCTAAAATAATGCTTAAAGATGTAACAGTCATTCAAATATAACTATAAATTAGATATAAATTTACTCACTGGCAATTGGACCTATTATATTCTTATATATTGTCTCCATAACTAGCATAGGGACTTAGAAGTAAATCCTTGGTAGGAATTTCAAAGTGAAGAATATAATCCAAATATAAGCCAATAAACTTTGTAAAGAATAAGCCTTTGAAACTCAGGACAAGAAAACTCTCTCACTTCAGGAGAGATGTTTTTCTTTCTGTAGCTAAGCAATCACTTAGCTGATATTTGAATCTCAACTTATGTTTCCTGAAGTTGTTCTTTGATCCAATACTGCTCAGTCAAAATGCACTATTGTAAGTTTATACATGGGATAGAAAAGTGACCTCAGAATGTCACACCATGTGTTTCTCATGAGCTGTTAGAATGCTGTTCCCTTGTGATTAGAAACGGCAAGATTCCCCTGTGTTGAATGATCCAGTGATATCACAGGACTTGCATTCCTCTGGATCTGTAGTTATTGCATGGAGACGATACAGCGCAGAATCCTTTTTTTTTTCCTTCTTCTTTTTTTTCCCCCAAAAACAAATGTAAGACTTTCACAGCATCAGAATAATGGGATTTTATGTAAGCATGAGGACAATGGCTGATTCAGGCTGGTTTTCAGAGGCAAGAACTGGACATTTAGTTAATCAGCTGGAAATGTCTGCTAACTGGAGACTAGATAAATGATACTGCAAAGGACAATGCACCCTTGAAAGACTGACTCCATGTCAAAATGAAAAGATAGGCCTGCAGACCATGATGCAAATTTTGTTCTCATATAGCGCTGTCTTCTGAAATAGTATGAAAGCATGCTGAGTAGCAGAGCTTCCTCCACACGTGTGCAAATTGTGCAAATGCAGTGGTGTGTGCCTTGTTGTACAGTGGCCATTTGCAGCAGATGGGCACGAGAGATCCAGAAGTAAAATGGGACTGGACAGAAAATGAAGGAAAACTGTTAGTTAGGACCAGCCAAGTAAGGTTGGTCTTGGAGATGGGAGAAATCTTGGGATAAATCCCAGTGTTTCAATCTCTGTGTGAACTGGCATCCAAGAGAGGGATGCAGGTGATGGAAGGTGGGTTGCAGGTGTTCTGTTTCCTAGTTACAGAGCAAAACTGTAGCCTCAAAGGAGGCTGCCTTTTCTCTGAAGGAAGAAAAGTGCAGTGATTATGTCTATTCCTATAAACTGTGGGGAATGAGATTATACGGGGGTGGAGTGGAAGGAGGAACAGAATGAAGAGATGGGTGAAAGCCTTAGGGTTCCCACACACACACCAGCTAATCTCCCGAGACCACATGTCTTGGAAGAGGAAGAGCTCATGCTAAGATGCCTGAGGCTCTTCCACTGCTGAGCCGCGCACTCTTCCTGCTGTGTCAGTACCTCCTTTGGAGGAAATGCTAGAGGGAAGAGGGAATAGATGGAACTCGGAGCTGTCTGGATCTATCACCAATATTCTGGACTCCCTGTACTTACTCCATATGCAATTGTCCAGTGTAAATAAGAATGGAGAAACACTGACTACGTTTTCAAGCCAGCATTGCTAAACTTTTGTTTGAAAGTGACTGTGTGAGTTTATTTGGAAGAGCTGTTTCCTTCTGCTCTCTCTCAAATCTGGGTGTGTTGTGCAGTAAGTTTGTGTTTGGTGAATGTAGTTGTTTCTGAGTTCCATGCTTAGCTCTGAGCACCTCAGAGAAGTTCAGGAATGACTTTCAATCAGGCATTTTAAAATTGTTTTTAATTTATCTAAAAACAAGCTAAAGAGTTTAATTAACCAGCTCAGAGTAATAGTTATACCATTTTTCCTCCGCTATCAGCTTTCACTTTTATTTACGATGGGAGTCCCCCTTGTATCTCCTTTCCCACAGGGCCCACTATCACTAATATTTCTGTGATCTGTGAATAAACCAAAATTTAAAGTTAGTACTTACAATCAATGCAAATTAATGATTTCTTAAAAAAAATATTTCAATCAGGAAAAGCAGCTTTGTAGTTGAAAATCCCATGCTGGCCTTAAAGTGGGAGTTTTTCCAGCCTCTGCTTAAATCCAAAAAAATACTGCAATCTTCTGGCACAGGCTCACTGTAATGCTTTAAAAACAATTTAGCAACTGTCATTGCTGTAATTACAGTAACTAATTACCATCCTTAGCAAACAAATAGCTTAACATAATACGCAAGCCGAATCAATTTTGAAGAAATGCAAATTCCGAAAGCGAAAAAGGGCATTTTGGCAAACCTGAAAGAGAAGCGGGAAAATAATACACTTTGTTTTATCTGCACATAATTCCCAGGGAATATCATATCATAAATATTTGCATTCAGTTCTTATCAGGACATTTGCATTTGCTTCTTATCAGTCTGCAGGCCGGACTCTGCCAGATAGAGAGTAGAGCTCCACACCATGCACATATTTCTAATGAATCACGTCTCAGGCCGAGAGAATATTTTGGCTGGAACTTTATCACTGAGATGAAGAGGTCATTTACTCTCAGAGTCGGTTCATCTTGGAATTGTCTTGAGATTTTGATGTGATTCAACCAACATTTTTTAAAAAGAAAAAAGAACTTCGCGTTCCGTTCATTTCTGTGGCACTTATTAAGTCTGATTGTTTGAGAAGTAATTTCTCCCCCCAAAATCAAAATCATATGTAAACAGATATGATTCACATTTATATCCAGCACTGCATAGCAGACAATGCTGCACATTTTCCACTGTACGGAGAAAGAAGCAGTAACAGACTAAAAATAAAGACTAAGAATGAAACAAGCCTCGCTTAACAACCATTATCTTGAAATTTAATGCCAAATCCTTTTGTAGTACTTCAGAAATATGTTTGATTAGTGGCAGTTCTCTCTAATGAGAGAAAATGTTTATGATGAGAGAACAGTCTCTCTAATGAGACATCAGATTTCCTTAGCAGTTTCTCCAGAAAGTAGTATGTATTTTTTATCCTTTTATTATAAAAGGTGCATCTCACCTGTAAGAAAACCAAGTCATAAATGAGTTGCATACATTTTCTCATTACTAGCTCAAACATACTAACAAAGGGAACATGCAGCAAAACCACTTAATCGACTCAATTCTGCTTATTGCATCCTATGCGTATTTAAGCAAGTTTTGTTTGTTTTTCTTTGGAATACAAGTGTGAGCTGATAAATAAATTTTGCGATCACAAAAAATCACACACAACTGACCAAACTGAAGTATAAAACTGATAATTATTATGAGCCACCTGGGAAAGGCGTATTCTGCATGAGTCCAATATTTCCAAATATTTTAAGTGAACCAAGTAACTGTTTTGTGTGTGCCCAAATATCCATTTCTTTTGTTATTTACATACATTTTTTAATACTCAGTCAAATTCATAATTTAAAACAACTTTTGTCCCTAAATGCATCCCTTAAAGCCATGCTGTTACCATTTTCAAATTCCTAGACTACTGCACCAGCTGGATTCTCACCTAATGCAAATTGGCATTGCTCAGTGCAGTGTTGCTATTTACACCAGCTGACTATTTCGCTCTATTTATTTTTATATAACTTGGAAAGTTAAATCTGGACTAGCGATCAATCTACTGTGTGGAATGTGATTTCTTTTATGCATTGTTACAGCAACGAATTTGTCTCCTGGTCATTTAAAGCACTACAAAACCATTCTAAAATGGATCTTTTTTTTTTTTTCTTTTTTTTTTTTTCTATGTAATGATCACTTAAGGTAAGTTTCACCTGATACCCAAGTATTCCACTTTGATTAATTTGTCGAAACACATAGTGCAGTTTCTAGTTCATTATTATTCAAATGACTGATACAGCTCATTTGAACCAAGGAAAACATTGCATCAGTGGTGTCAGAATTATCTGAAAACAGCTCTTGAAACCATACTGTATTGTCCTAAATTGGATGTTTTCAATGGTGTACTGTGACATTATGGAGTGCATGCTGCACTACTTTTTCCTGATGGAAAATCTTGACACATTGCTGCAATGCTGCAAACATGGGGAAGGACATTTGGCCTCCATTGAGCTGTAATGAAGAATGCACACACACATGCAAGAATAACTGTTGGAAAGCTACAGTCATAGAAATCATCCAATTGTTGTTTCTATAGAAGACAGTTTCGCCTAGATTTGGTCCTTGAATTGTTAGAAACTGATGGGAAAAACTCCACCAGCAAACAATGGCATCTTCAAGATATTTCTGAGATATCCTTTGGAATAAGTATATATCTGAGGGGATTCAGCCCCTGAACCTTTCCCCCCCATATAAAATTTGTAAGAGAGGAAAAAAAAAGAAAATGACTGTCTCTATTAAATTCTATGAAATCAAATGTGACTTCATTGAAAATGCAAATTTCATATTTCTTGCAAAAAGAGAGCAGTTAAGCCCCTTTTTTTTTATTGTGTTGCTGAATGTATACTACTGCAGTCAGCGACAATTTAGTCATTTTAGCTCATTGGCAGCAGTTTCATTCTCATCCACAGCCTTTTTCTCCTCTTCTCTCATTTTAAATTACATTCATATTAAGCTAGGACTAATCGTACAGGGCAAAAGGCATTTTGAACAGGCAGTTGAATTCCATAACTCATCTGGTCTAGAAATCATCTCTGTGGTTCATGTTTTATCATTTGTTTTTAGCTCTTTCTTTGAGGTGGGAAGGGCTTGCAGTTAAGAGCCCATTATCAGAGTGAAGGATGCAGGAAATCCAAAATATTTATGTTTGTTCATGGCACATGGACAAGAAACAGTGCTCAGGAAAAGGGTTTTCTGATTAAGTGATTGAAAACACTCTGGTGTATGTTAATGGCATCTTCTGTCCAACAGATAACATCATCTTTAGCCTTATCGTTGTTCTTGAACTTATTTTAAACATTTTCCTGTGCTCTTCCAATTATATACTGTGCTCTTTTGGCATCCCATCTCTTTGCTGCAAATCATCTCACTTGTTTGCTTTCTAATTTTTTTGCCAGCAGGTTGGGTGTAAAAAGGAGCATTTAACAGATACTTGAAGTGAAAAAATACTTTCCTAAGTGACATTAATTTACATGGAACTAAACCACACACTTACAGAAAAAGAAAAATTGGTTTTAAAAATAATAAGGTTTGAATTTTAATATGTTGATATCATTCCGGCTGCATGAGCACTGTGAAAAGATAAAGATGAAGGAAGATCTGATCATTATTTAAATGTATGCAGAAGAGCCTCAACAAGATAAAATTATGTAAGATCATGATAGATCACAATTTTTAAAATACTGAATATGTCCTTGTCTTTTTGGCTGTAAGAATCTGTCCAGGATAAGAAATTATGGAGGTTTTTGTTATAATCATAGTACAAGTAACAGCCATTTAAAATGCACCTTTCATTGTGCAGGATCCCAGAGGGGTTAACAAACCTTTTTCTGCTTCTCCTTCATTTAATTGTTACTGTTTCCATTTTAAAAAGGTGTATTTGCATTAGTGGTGCACTGCTATTGGTAGCCACACTCTGTATCGGGGAGGAAGAAGTCCGATTCAGAAATTAGTAGACAACTGTATGTCTGGATCTGACTTATCCTATCTTCTGCAACACTGTGCAGAAGAACAAAACACAACTTAACAGATGAGATAGAAAGTGAGGGAGCAAGAACAAGAGAGCAAAGAAGGGTTTATTTCTGTGCTTTATCTGCTTAATTTTAAATACAGAAAGGCATTGTCTAAAATTCAGCCCTACCTTTCCCAAGCCAACTTAACTACTATCCTGGACAGTAGGAAGCACGTTTAAATCTTCTGAAAGGAGCAGGACATTGAAGGAAGTCTGATATTTTCCTGTTTAAGGGACTAATCACCATATTTTTTTATAAGAGGTAGATTGCACCAGTAGAGGCCACGATAGTTTAAAACAAATAGTGCAAAGAGCTATAGGAAAAGGAAAAACCAGGCTGTGCATTGACAAAGGCACTGCAGAGCTCTGAGTGAGAGAAGAGTCAATAGTGCTTGAAGTACCCACCCTTGACTGGTGTTCCTGAGATGTCTAAAATATAGATCTTACTCAAATAAAATCATAAGCTGTTCCTAGGATGGACTTATCCTCTCTAGGTATTCATGTAAAAATCTGAGTCTTGATCTGTAATTCACATCTGTCTCCTGTCTGCAAAATGGGAGAAAGAGACCTCTTTTCTTCTCCCAGGAAAAAGTTGATCAAAGTTTTTGAGGTAATCAGTATTGGAGATATGTCAGTATTTCTGAATATAAAAACTAATTGATGCTGGCCATATTTTTAAAGGAATAAAATAATTGAACACATTTTTTAATAAATATTGCCGTTGTTTATTGTATATTCAAACATATAGTACTCAACTACACATAGAATTGATGTAGCACCTCATAAAAATATTTGTTTAACACATTATTTGATGAAAAATGGTAAATTTTCTCAGATAATATATTCCTTAAGTACTCTTCACCCAGCTAACATACAGATAAGAGATTTTTACAAAAACACAAAGCACTTTAGGATCCCTTTGAATTGAATGGCCTACATAAATATTGTGTCATATATACAAAAGAGTATACATTGGTTCAGTTCTACTGAAATTTCAGCAGCTACACCCATTTTCACTGATGTGATTCCAACCCAGGTTATAAACATTACACACTGCCTTCTCTTTTCTATTAATGAATATATTTGCTCATCAGTCTAGCCTTACATCTTAGCCAAATTTTCTAGGATATATACGTGAAACTCTTCGTGCATCACTGAAATGCTAGTATCCATTGAGACCTCCTGCTTAACAGAAGACATAAACATAAAACAAATGTTTAGGACAGGAAGTGAAGGAGAACTGATACAGCTGAAACTCGAGGATTCCAAACAGAGAGAATATTTGCAGATATGATTAAATTCTCTGTTATGAATAGGGTTTCCCATGAATTTAGGACATTTTTTTCCTGTATCTTGCTGCTGTATCATAAACTGAACATAATATGAATGTAGGTACAGTAGGTAGGTAGCTGCATGCATTTGCATTCCTGTTCTCAGAAAGTTACTGCAATCATTATAATTTTGAAGTACTGATGTGGCCAATAATATTTAGTATCTACTATTATAAGCTGCAGCTGATTATCTAAGCTTATACTTTTGCTTTTGATTCCTGATTAATGGTTGATTCTTTTGAAAGCCCTCTATTCTCCAAAAAATCAACAAAATTCAAGGAATGAAAGATGAATGCTGAATAGCACCCTACTAGTATAAATATTCATGCTGAAATAATTCGGAATCTTGGGAATTGTGGACATTTCTATGAATGAAGAGGCAGTTTTCAGTTTAAAATCTATACCCTAGTTAGCTACAATGATAGAGATAAAGAGGTTAACAGTGTTAAGAGCTTATTCTTTTAAAACTAGTCAGGCAGAGCTTTTCGTTTTCATTCTTCCAACCACAGCAACTGTCCATATTATAAGCTGTCACAGAGCAATCCCTTCAGTGTCAGACTGCACTGCTGTCTTGGAGACACAGGTAAGCACAGGCACTGTAAGAACAGAATACCTCAAAGCCGTTAGAACTGTAGAATCATAGAATCATTAATGTTGGAAAAGATCTCTAAGATCATCTAGTCCAGCTGTCCATCTACCACCGGTATTGCCCACTAAACCATATCCCTATCCACCACATATATGAGTTTCTTGAACACCTTCGGCAACAGCGACTCTACCGCATCCTTGGGCACTCTGTTCCAGTGCCTGACCACTCTTCTGGAGAAAAAGTTTTTAATTTACCCCTACTTCTGTTTGATTTCACAGCAGATGTTAAGGGAGCTTACTTATGGGTTACAGGTTTAGAGGAAAACTTAGTACAGGATCTCCTTGCCTGCAAGAGTAGAAGACCATCCTGGAAATCACAGTGTGTGTTTACTTGTGGGTGTCACATGTAGGCTTTGTTCATCTCTGTCAGAAGGCAGAAATCTGACAGACTAAATGCTAAACTCCCAATCCTTGTCCTCATCACAGTGTGGTTGAGGCTGGCAGGGCCCTTTAGGTTCCTTTCGCCCACCTCTGCTCCAGCAGGAACACCCAGAGCAGGGGGATCAGGCCCACGGCCAGGCAGCTTCTGAACATCCCCAAGGTTGCCTCTGTGCAACCTGTGCCAGTGCTCTGGCACCACACAGCACAGCAGTGCTGCCCGGTGCTCAGAGGGAGTCCCTGTGCTCCAGTCTGTGCCATTACATCCTGTCTGGGCACTGAGTACCATTGAAAAGAGCCTGTCTCCATCTTCTTTGCTATCCTATGCTCAGGATAAATATGTTCAAGTATTTATGGACATTGATGAGATCCTCACCAAGTCTCTTTTCCTCCTGACAGAGCTGTCCCAACTCTCTCGGGTTCTCCTTGTAGGAGACATGCTCCAATCCTTTGATCACTCCTCTGTTGAACTCTTTACTAAAACCTTAGTGAGTTAGCAACAGGGAGAGAAAGACCCAAGTCTGTGGCACCTCATCCGGGAGCCCTGGAGCCACAACAAGCTCTTGCTCCCAGTCACTACACTAAGAAACACGATTTTTGGTCTGCCAGAGCAAAGAGAAGGTCAACAAAGTCTTGACAGAGGGCAGCGTCTAGGTTGCAGCATGTAGACCAGCAGGCTACCTGTTCCTGACTGAAGCCATCCCTCTGTCTTCTCCCAAACCACTTCCCACATGTCCTGGACCCTCCAGTGTAGACCTATCACATTCTCAGCCTGCATCCATGGAAAAAGCAAAACAAAAAAACCTCTGCATGTAGAGAAAACCACTGTAAATGGCGATGATGGCCAGAGTGGAAACTATCTGGACCTGACAGGTTTTCAGACTAATATTTAAGCACCTACTCTATACCCCAATTGTATTCTATATCCTCAGTAATAATTACTCTTTTTGATGTAGACTGGAACAAAGAGGAAAAATATGGTCTCTTTGCATTTGGAAAATGTACTGATTGAAATATCATCTTTGGTGAGTCTGGTCTACAGACACTAATTGATATTGTCTGAGTAACTGGAAGTGCCTGTCAGGAAAGCCTTTTAAAACACTGACTTGTTTTTCTATCCAGTGTACTTAAAATTGGCATGATTTTAGATTCCCTCTTAGAAACCCTTGTATTTTGATTTATGAATGTTTTCAAATTTTTAAGATTCTCAAAAACGTTGTTTCACCTGTAAGTAGAGAGATAGCTTGTTGGCTAACTGCCTTGAATGAGTGTGTGCCAGGTAATGAATAATGCCACGTTCAATATTCTAAATTTGTGTTCCAAATTCTGAATTCCGAATGAGCTGCATGGAAGTATACTGATAAGTGACTGATTTTTACTGCAAGGATTGTCTTATTTTAAACTTTAAATTTAGTTGCCTTACTTTTACTCAAAGGATTTTTGAGTGGAATGGGATTTAAAGCGATAGTCAGTAATATTCCTACACCTTTCTGAGTCTTGGAAGATTCTAAACTGAATAAAAGAGGAATAAATCTGTACAATATATTTCTGCAAAATAAAAGGACAAATTCTTCCCTGTGTGTCTCTAACAAGAATTAAGCCAGGAATGAATCGAGCCCAAGTATTAAAGTATCAAATCTTTTGAAATGTTCTCATGAGACCAGTCAGTCTTTATAAGTAAACACTATATTTTAATTAGAGCACTCCTCTTAATAACGTTAGATAACACAACTAGGAAAAAAAAATAACAAAATGACAAATTCAGGCAAAACAATTATCTGTGATGGGCTCTGAGATACTGCACTGTTTTCCAGTCTGGAAAACATTGTGGTTGTTTCTCATATACATAACCTTATGATAGCTGTTGACTGTTGGACAATCATTTTTTGAAAACTGAGGATAATAAAATTAATTTTACAAAGACAAAGGAAATAAGTCTTTCAGAAATTTAAAATGAACATTATCTGAATTTTATTTGAATATACGAATAAGGTTCTCATCATGTAAAGAAATGTGAAATAAAGATAGTTCACAGAATTTGCTGCGGCATATGCTGAACAGAATATATATCATTTAAAGCGTTTTTTTTCTCTTTTATTAACACTTCCAGAGAAAAACTGCTGTCATATTTACAGACATGGAAAACTACTAAAATGGTGCAACTGATAAGCAAAATATCATCAAAAGTCAATTATAATTATCATAATGTATCTTGCTCAGTGTAATTCCATAGAACTGATAATCGTTTAAGTGCAATTAAGTAGCTGCCTTAACACTAATAAAATACTAAATTAAAAAACAGTTTGGATAGAAAAAAAAGTCATAGTAGCAGGATTGCATTTAGTCAATGAAATACATGCAACTGTGTAGTTGTGGAAATGATTGATTACATTAGCTACCACTCCATATTGTGGTTGTTCTTTACCTCACTTGTACAAATCCTTCAGATTATTTTAGTTTATTAGTAAAATATGAGTTACAGAGTTACTACTATCTTTATTCCTTCTAGGGCTGCTTTACTCTATTTTGTCAGGATATTGTCCATCTATAGAGCGCTCTCCTGATAAGTGTGTTTGCTGTTAACTTAAGAAAAACAGCCATTCTCTTGAACAACCTGTAAGTCTCAATGTTTTATTAGCTGAAGCCTGTGTGAATTAATTTACATCTCCACAGCTGACATGAAGAATGTTTCTATTTCAGTACAGTACAGTATATGTTTTACAGAGACATAAATGGTAACAAAAAGTGCAAGTTGAAAGTGAAAAAGCATAGTCATAGATAGAACAGATTTAGTCCACTGGAAAAATAGTAATTAGCTGCATTAAGCTATTACTGAAATTTTTAAAGCAAGATTTGCTATAGATATTAAGATCACAGACATGGAATGATTAGAATACTATATATATATATATAATACTACAACTGCCAGAATGATTTCTTAACAATATGTTGAGACTCAAAAAATTTCTAGAAGTCATTTGCTAACCAACGACTCTGGCCCAAGGCCAAAGTCAGAGATTAATTAGTGAAATTAGTGCCAGAATACTATAGTCTGCAGTAAGAGATGCAATCGCTTTTCACAATATATAGTGCAATTGCATCCCATGAAGACAATGGTTGTTCTCCTATCATAAATTAACGTTCACTGCTAACGAATTGAATACGGCTTATTATTGAAACCCTTTTAAAAAGAAGTCTGTATCTTAAAAGAAACAGGAAAGAATTTGGTCATGTCTTTTTTTTGTTGTTGTTGTTTTGTTTTCTTAATGTGTAACAATTGAAATTGGAATTACTGAAAATATTCCTTGTGTTCTGTGATTTATGTTATTTTATTATTTGTATGTTTGTTTGTTTTACTAGAAAGGGATAGACCTCTGTTTGTTCATCTCTAGGGGTATTACTGTGTAGGTTAAAGTATTTTCATAGAAGTGAGGAATGCTTCAGGTGCTACTATCATGTTAAATGGTCCTTTTAAAACTTTTTAGATTCTTTTTACCTCTCAGTTGGCATATTGCTTTCTAATGACATTTAACGTTAAGAAACTTGGCTTGCTTTTCTTATCTATTTTCTTATCTCTGTTTCTTTATCTGTGTCTCCTTGTTTTTCATTACCCTTATGTTATTCATCAAGATAAAGGGGGGCCCAGCACCGTCATTCTATTTCCCAAAAGATTCTTTGTACACTCCATCTTTGTAGGAGAATTTCCTTTTTTAGTTCTTGACCTTTAAGAGAAGCTTTTGCCAAGATGGGCTCTGTACATTATCTGAATCATGCTAAATATGTTTGAAGTTCAGCCCTATGTTAATGATGTCTACAGAAGTCTTGGCGTCATCTTCAAAGTTGCATAGGGCCATATTTTAAAGGTATTTAGGCACCTAAGCATGTTTTTATCTGTAGTTTTAGGTGCCTAAAAGTGGATTTATGTGCTACACTAGCTGATGAAAAAAAATGCGTTTATGTGCAGTTTTAAGGATCTGACCATAAATTCTCAGGTAACTTCAGAAATGTTTAACCAGAAAGAGAAAAGCTTCCAAAGAGAAATACATCACTGAACGATTTGGGGAATTTGGTGGCTGCTTCTTCAGTATGAATTCAAGTATACCCCTTTAAGTCCAGTGATAACTCATGTGAACATTATCATGTTTATACTGGAGACAACAAAGCATTCATCTAGTCCTCTGTTCCAATGTCCAATAGCTGCCAGTAGCAGACTCCAGCAAAGAATATAACAAGTAAGGAGGGAACAATACTTCTTCTGGCATATCCTGCCACTCTTAGCATGGATTGGAGATTTTCTGAGACAGAGGCTGCCTGTTTAACAAGTCCTTCCTATCTTGCTATTGGACTTACTGGTGGCACAAAATAATGACCTGAGGATTACAGAAAAAAACAGCTATTGTATCTCTGGAATCTCTTTTTGAAGGGTAATAGTTAACAGATATCGTATTGCTGCTATTCCTTCTACATTTAGGATTTTTTTTCAGTGTATCTTATTTTAGCTTCATTGTCATTAATTTGTATCAGCAGATGCACAGATACCTTCCTGTAAGCTCCATCCACTGTAAATGCATCACAGGTCTTGGCTTCCCCTTTGTTATATGGTGTGGTTGTTATGGTTATATGTATATGGTTATATGTATATGGTTATGTTATATGGTATATGGTGATTAACCTCTCTCTCATTTCCTACCAGCTTTTCTGGTACAGAAATGAGACTTAATGATTCACAGTGCCTACAATCTCCCCTGGAGCCCTTTTTAGAAATTTACGTTTGCTTCCTCTCATGCCTTTGAGACTGAAACAAAGTTGGGCAATGAGTACCCAACTTCTGCATCAGATGGAGTTTGTTTTACATTTTCCCCTTTATTGTCAGGGAGATCCCCTTTTGCACCTTCTTCATCTATCATCTCGTCAGAGTCTGTGGCATACTTGTTTCTTGATGTGTCTGAAGATGACTTTACTGTCAGTTTTTATGTTGCTAGCAAGTTGTTCTTCAAAACCTTTTCTGGCCTGCTATTGGTTTTATATTTATGGTTTTTCATTTAAATTACTGGTATTTAGACTAGAAAGAATTTGCAGACAAGCTAAATGCCAAGATTATCCATGGAAGTAGAAGAACTGGATTAGATTAGGAGTCTACTTCTCTTATCTTGACAGTGGCTAACCTCAGATATTTCACTTTAAAAAAAAAAAGAGTATGTTTTCTGAGAACCTGTTTTAAGACATTACAGTGGCTGGCTATTTCCAGAAGCATAAAATTTTACATCAGTAATATTGTTAAAATCCAGCTATTACAAGAACTTGATTACACTCTTTTACAATATCTAGGAGCAACAAGTTCCACAAAGTGTTTATCATAGGGTGAAAAAAATATATTTTAACTTGAAACTTACCAAATTTCAACATGACTAATTTATTTGTCTTTCTATTGTATTATGAAAAAAAGGTGGAAAAGATCACTGAGTGCATCTTCTAGCTGTTTTGGAATACTCAGTGGAGAAGAGTCTTTATTTTGGAAGAAAGATGAACGAACTAGATGTAACCAGTACAGATTTGACTTACTTCAGAGGGACAGTGACATATTTGAGGACAGAAAGCTCATGAAATGGCAAAGCTTCTGATTTTAATGAAAGGAAGAAAATGTAAAAGGTAATCACATTCACAATAAGCTTTGGAAAAAAAACAAAATAGTAAATTTCTGGTAGGCAACTCCCTTGGGAAAGAATTCTGAGAAGAAAAATGAGTTCAGAAGAGCTGACAATATCTAAAAGAGTCATTACAGAGGAAAGGAGAGAAGAAAAGTGGAGAGGAGAGGAGAATTTTCCTAGACTTTGATAAACTAGTCAAACCAATGTGGTAAGTCATTACATTTAAAAGCTCGTGCAATATAGAAGGAATTCACAAAGCTGCAAAATGGGAGACAAAGCACTTGATTTGTAAAAATGAAAAAAGCCATAATAGGATGTAGTAAACTGTAGACTTAACTTACTATATTGAATCTAACGATTAGTCAATAACCTATAAGCGGGAGGATAAATATGGCTCTGTCCAAACAAAATTATCTCAACCTTATCTATTTTCTTTCTTTTACAGAGTAATTGAAATGAGCTTGAAAAGATAATGATGATTTATCTTGACATTTGTAAAGATTTTTGTGCTGTCATATATAAGCCTCCTCAGTAAAATCAGTGTAATACAAACTAGATTAAATAATTACATTGTAGATGAACAACTGGTTGAAAAAAAAATACTCAAAGAGAATATATCAATAGCACTCTCTAAAACTGGGAGTCAAATTGAACCACATACAATATTTTTTATGACCTGGATTAACAATTGGAAAACACAGTTACAAAACTGGTGAATATAAAAAATGGGTGGGAGGATTATTGACAATTTGAAGAATAAAATAAAGTATTAAAATCTGCAATTAATGAGATCAAACTCAAGGAAAATAAGTAAAAAGTGATACACGCAGGAAAGGGAAATCAAATGCATAAGTGCAAAATGGACAGTAACTAGAAAGCGTACTGTACTGCAGAAAATGTCTTCAGCACCACAGACAAGATGTGAGGCAAAAACCTGTTGTTTCAAAAAGAGAAAATCTCAATCCAAGATACGGAAAAATGATGGTTGGATGGGAGATTTGAGAGGTAATTATTCTGATCTATCCACTACTTGTGGAATACTTTATGCAGTTTTGGGCACTATGCTTTAAGAAAGTCTGAGCTTGGAGAGAGTCCAGGAGTGACTGACAAGAGTGATTAGAAATTTAGAAAGCATGGAGTATGAAGAAAGGTTGAAAGAATTTGGTTTGTTTAGTCTAGGAGAAAACAGACTGAGAGGGAGACATGGTAGCAGTTTTTCAATATGTAAAAGTTTGTTACAAGAAGGCTGAATTTGTTCTTCATGTCCAACATAGATAGGTTCAGAAATAATTCAGAAATAATTGGAACAACTTTACGTAAAGAAGATTTAGGTTATAAGCTAGACGTGCTCTTATGATTGAGATTCCTAAGCAATGAAACGCAGAAATGAAAATATTTGTGCAATCCAAGTTATTATTATTTTTTTTCATATCAGGTAAACTAAATATTTATGTACTGTTTAGACATGACAGGGCAGGAGGAGAGTTAGATGGTCTCTTAAAACTTCTCCCCCCTTTTGTTTTTTATCTATTACTTAGAAACATTTTAAAAAGCATGGCTAACAGAATGAAAAGAGGTGATCCTATCCCTCTACTCTGCCCTGGTGAGGCCACATCTGGATTACTGTGTCCATTTCTGCGTTTCTCAGTTCCAGAAAGATAGGGAACTTCTAGAGATAGTCCAGCAAAGGGCCACAAGGATTATAAAAGGCCTGGTGCATCTCCCTCAAGTGGAAAGGCTGAGAGCCCTGGGGCTGTGTGGCTTGGAGAAGATAAGACCGATGGAGATCTCATCAATGCTTATAAATATCTGAAGAGTGGGAGGCAAAAGTATGGGGCCAGGCTCTTTTTTCGTGGTCCCCGGTGACAGGACAAGGGGCAACAAACGCAAACTGGAATACAGGCAGTTCAATATAAACATGAGGAAAAACTTTACTTTGAGGGTGACAGAGCACTGGATCGGGCTGCCCAGAGAGCCTATGGAGTCTCTTTCTCTGGAGATATTCAAAATCTACCTGGACAGGCAACCTGCTATAGCAGGGCGTTGGACTGGATGATCTCCAGACATTCCTTCCAACCCCTATGATTCTGTGATCTGTAAAGATATATGAAAAAATAGCAAAAATTAGCATCTCAATTATTCCATATTTTTTTATTTGACTCATTTTTGCTTATTCTAGTACAACCAGGCTCATTTCTTTTTTTAGAATCATTTTATAACAGTCCTCTCTTGACTCTAATAATAGTAATCAGCTGTCAGCAAACCTCTTCTTTACCTACCAGCTGAACACTGTGTTCCTGTTGAGGATGTACTACTATTTATTTATGTAATGATCTGATATAATTTGTTAGAATAATTGTCTATCCCATTCTTTTCTCACTCTTACACATTATGTTCTTCTCTGACCACTATTGACAGTGAAATTATATTTCATTAGATGCCTGTCATGCAGACTTGTATGTGCTCTAAACGTGTCTTTGTATATGCTGGTTACTCTGAATAATGTTGTGTCATCTGAACATTTTGTTGCATTGTTGTTCTTTCTGCCCATCATTCACATATATTAAGAAACAGTCCTAGTTTACAACCTTTATGCACTCCAATCTTAATCCACTGCCAGAATAATACTATCCCATTAATTTTCTCTACATTTTTATTTTCCACATAACGAATGCTTATAAAGTCACTCCATCGCCTTTATTTCGTCTTAACTCCTTATATTAAGGGGGCACAGTAAAAGTAACTCCATATCTGACTTTGCCACATTGAATGTCTTTATATTTAGAGGAGAAAAATGGTTTCTTAAGAAGGCTATTTTAGATGACTATTATAGACTAGGTGATCTTCTTTTCTGTTATTTTCCAGTGATTATAAAGATGGGCAGGCTTGCTAAGATATGGAGGTTGATTATGTTGGCTAGGTCAATTCTTCTAAACATGGAAGAATCATGCTATTTCAATGTGACTGAGAGTTATGTTTTTGGAAACATTAGCTGCTAAGATTTTAAATGTTGAAAAAATGACATCCAGTGATTAACTCAGCCTGAACATACATTAGTTGATATCATAAAATATTACATAAGAATCAGAAACTTATTTGCAGTACAATCTAGAAGAAGGCATGGCCTCTTTAAATGTTTTATAGAATGATTTTTCTAAGTACGTGCATCACTCCAAAAGTATTGCCTCCTATTTATTTCCATGGAAACCACAACCGATACAAAAAGAACATTAACACTGTTTGACAAGGAAATTTTCAGCTACAAAACACTTTTTCAACACTGTCATGCAGTTATGCATGCTAATGCAGTTTCTGCAGTGATGAATAACAGCCTGCATGCCGTGCTTGTAAAAGTTTGCATCAATGGAGATGATCCACTGCTGCTTTTGCCTGTACTGAAGTGCACCACCCATTCCTCACTGTGCTCACATCCATTGTTTGGCCTCCATAAACGTTGAGCAAGTATCAGTGAATGTCAGTGGGTACCATTTTTCCACATGGATGAATTCAGTGGCGTACCTTTTCTCCATACGCACTTCCATGTCAGACGCCATTTTGTCAGACTGCCCATTTGCTGCCATCTTTCATATAGCAACAAAATGTAATGGAATATGGGTGAGAAGGTTCAGCCTTTACAGCCATATCACCAATATCTACTTCCGAGTTGTGGGCCAACATAATAAAATAGGAGGCATTACATGCACAGCATCCCTTGAATACAACGTACAGGGGGGATGAACCACTAAAATCAAAAAGACATCAATATTAGTGCATACACAGGGATTAAAAGTCCTCTCTAAACTCTGAGATGAATGCAGAGGAGTCAGGTGGTTCTTCAGGCAAACTGAAACTACCACGCAGTGCTTGGATAATAGAAGAATGTTGTGAGATTCTCATCTGATGCACTAGTGGAAAATGAGTATCTGTATCTGATCACAATGAAGGTGAAATATCATTTTCTTTTCAAATGAGCTAAGATGCCTGTCTTTATGACTGATAAGATTTGCTGTTTGATAAAGAAAGTCAGGATGGTGCATATATTGTTGCCTGAGATAGATGAAGACATGCTAAAATCCTTTTGACTTCCCCAACCCATTCAGATTCATCTTTCTCATGTATGATTGCATGAGGAGATCAGCAAAGAGAGGACGTGTGGATCAACAATGTGTGTAACAACACTAGAAGCAGTCCTTCAGTATCATCATGATCAGCTTTGTCTCCGGATTCCTTTACCACTTCCAGCATTTGCAGTAAGTAAAAAGAAGGAAGCAGTTTTGTTTCTGGACTTGTTAATTCCCTAAAATTCAGTTATGAAACTGATCAACTGAAGCTATGATACAACTACAGTATAGATGATTTCTAGGCATCTTCCTACAGAGAAGTAAAGATCTGTCCTTATCATTCACTTGAAAGGACTGAGCCACTTGAGATAACTTCAGGCAGAGAGAGATGTTGTCAGGTTTTGGAAAAACAAATCCATGAAAGCCTACAACCTGAGATCACAGAATTAGTACTGGTTGGGATGAGTGGGTCTGAGTAACCTAGATTTTGCAGCCACTGAGCTTATAGGGATTATTGCACTGTTTTATGTTTAAAACTAAAACCACAGGATTTTCTCTGCATAATTATCATTGGCTGCAGAATCATCTCCTTGATGTTGAATCAAAAAAGTTTTAAAAATAAAAACAGCGACCATATGCTCATCACTGTGATCTCTTAAAACATGCACCAGGTAGGAGCTGATAAAAATACTGTTTTCTGAATCTTCAGGGAGCCTGAAATTTTATCTGTAACAGAGATGTAACCAAACTGGTTCATTCAGTCGGATTGTCCATTGTGAAACCTAAAGATAATAGAAGTGCCACAGCTGTTAACTAATTAAAAGCTGATGAAGTTGAGGATATTCCTGTGAGTGTTGTTCAACCTTCGCGCTCTGCCATTTTTGTTTGTGTCCTTGTTTTTTCCTTAGAGTTCTCAAAACTTGTTCTTTCATCTTTTCCTATCTCTGCCCAAGGCAACTTCTACTGTACAGTTCCATGCGCACCTCCCAAAATCTGTAGCTCACTGAAAATGTCTGGTGGGAGTTAGATAAAGGAGATGTCCCAGCAGCAAATGAAGAAAATACTGAGGAATTAAAAATTTCATTTACATTTACAAAAGTTTCTGTCTGCTTCCTGGAACTGGCCAGCTTGTGATCACCTACTGAGCAGTAGGTTAACCCAAAACTGGTGAGATCACTGAAAATAGTGAGGAAGAGTGTGACTGCCACGAGCAGAGGTGTCACTGGTAGATGTTCTCATCTAAAGGACAGGACTTCATTGCAAACTGCAGAATAGCACAAACACAACTGAGCTAGCCTGGCTAACAGAAGTAGTACTGATATTTAAGGACATAGGCTAATGGCATGTTAGGCACTACTTATCCTTCCTGTTTAATACTAGCCCTGTTATCTCTGTAATGTGATGGTGTCTGCAGTGTGACATACCCTTAAAACAGTTCTCATTCCTGGAAAAATGAGTATAGTTAGCGTGGTCACACAGGAACCCTGTGGTTCTATAAGGGACTGCACAGTTCTTGGAAGTTCAGCATGTCATCTGCACACAGGCACAGACATAGCAGCTTCCCTGGCCGACCCCAAGCCCCCAGACTGGCTGCATCCCCCACCCTCCTCTGCCTGCATTGCTCAGTCCCAGGCTTTGGGCACTGCAAGAGGGATTTCCTGTCCTGGGTTCAAGGACTGTCGCATGCAAAGAGACTGGGGCCTTGCTGGCAGCTCATTGAACCAAAATCACTCGAGAAACTAGCTGTGCTAATACAAATATTTATTTACAAGATCTGGATGTAAAAAAAAATGTTCATAAAGCAGGTGAAGAGAAAAGGGAACTACGCTTATTTTAAAGGTGTTTTTTCATTCTCTGTTGACAAGTTGACAAGCAGTTTATGTGCTTATTTTAGCACGTGGCTGTGAACTAGAACTTTTCATCCTTCATTTTGTAGTCACTGAAAAAAATCTTAGCTTGCTATAATTGCTCTAAAACTTAATTCCTATATTTTGGTTCATTCTTTGGATAAATTGACTTGCTTCATGAAAAAAATGTATAAAAAAAACAAAGTAGAAAACCCTTGGCAGGTAAAGTTTCCAGTGTTATGTTTGCCCATTACATTTTTATGAATCATGCAATGTGACAACCATACTTTACAAAAAGAGGATTAACACAGAAAGTTTCACAGCATCCTAGAGCTGAGACCAGGGAAAGATGAAAAAATTGTCAGGTAAGAAAAGGTTAGGAACCAATAACATGTTCACTAAGGGGTATCTTAACACAGTCTCTTTCTTTGGACTTCATTAAAAAAATCTTTTTTTTAAAAGATACTGCATATTAGCCTGCTGAAGCTGTGTTTGCCACCGTAATGTTCTGTGAGAAGTGGAATTCTTCAAATGAGTTATTCACCTAATTTTCTGGAAAGTGCCTGAATATTCACCAAAATCCTGGGGAAAACAGGAATCCCCTTGAAGTTCTTGTTAATTTGCATTTGTATGCTTTTGGATGGCATCCTTCAGTGATATAGTGTTGAACAACAGCACAGTAATGATGTTTGACACTTACATTGATTCAAGATAGTTTTCAGTGAAATCCCTGAAATATCTATCAGCATAAATATTTTTGGGGAAATATTACAAAATGCTGCAGAATAAGGAAGATTTTGATGTCTGAATATTTTCACCACAAGAGTCATTAGACTACAATTCTAAAGCAGTGTGCATGCACACATCACACATCACCATTGTAATTTCTTTTCTCTCTTTCAGTTCCAGAAGGAACATGCCAAAGTTCTCACCTCATTTATACTGAAATGAAAAAAATTAGCCAACATGTGAGAAAGACCAAATTCTTAGGAAAAAAAAAAATTATATGTTAACACTATGCCCTGTAGCCAATAGATTTTATGAATATACCCAGAAATTATAGTTGAAGACAAGGAGAAATTTTCACCAGCGTTGAACTTAATTCTGATTTATGCTGCTTGGCTGAGAAATCCCCTCAACCTGTCACTCTCCTTGCTGTGTTCACACACTGCAGAAATCACAGCAAACGTGCTGCCAAAGCAGATTGTGGTGCTTTCTTTCCTCATCAAACTTTGAAACTGTTGAATTTATCCACACAAGAAGTGTTAGAGCTGCTTTCGGACTCCTGAAGAGTCATTCTCTTCACAGCACAGTTTTTTCGGCTTCCTTTGAGTATCGTTGTGCCAGAACGTTCTGATGTCTGACTTGAGCAAACTGGAAACCCCCGGGGCCAGGGTAGAATTAGAACTTATCAGGCTTTAAAATACATAAGGTATGGTATTGGATAGATCTCCCAGCATATCTGTGGGTCAAATGACAAGACAAATAGCAGTTTGCCCTGAGGAGAACTCTAATGAGACATGTGCTCCCTGCAAGGCTTGCCTGCAGTTAAGCCATTTTATTTTAGACACCAATCTAGAATTGTTTCAGTTTGTGTCACTAAAATACTTGGGAACACTGACATTAAGTCTCCTATTTCTGCTCTTTATGGGAGCTGCTGGCTTTCTTGGGTAGCATCCAAATCTCTAGAGCATCTTTTAAGATGAAGCTCAAATTTATTACAAAGAGGTCCATGGTTAGCACATGGGAAAGCAGATCTTTGGGTCCAGATGCACAGCTCCCTGTCACCAAAGGAGTGAATAGCATGGGTGACTCCTTGCTGAGACACTCCAGCTAGCAGCTGGTCTTGCTGATGTGCAATGAGTGAAAAAGAAGAGACTGGGTCATGTGTGTGCCACTTTCAGGTCCTGCCTTGTAAGACTGGCAGAGGCTTGGAGATGCTGCACTGCTGCAAAAAATATCGTTCTGATGGCTGATTGATTAGCAGTCCACTAGCAGAATCCAACGATTTTTTTTTTTTTTTTTTTTTTTTTAAAGATCCTTAAATGTAGCTTTGCCTTTTTTCCCATCATGGCTAACAAATGATTTGCAATGGGTGAAGTAACAGAGCCCGACAGTTCTACCTTCTGGTGGAAGTCCCATGCCAAATTCAATCAACGGCGATATTGAGAAATTTTGATGGTTTATTCTGTGCTTTTATAGGTGATGGAAAATAATATTTGCCTCCTCTCTAGTTTCTGCAGAGTGACTGATAGCCTGATTAAACTAGGCTGACTCCATTTGGTTACAGAAGTGAGGTTTTGTTACTGTGAAAAAAAATCCTGTTACTGTGCTTTGCAGTTAAAATGAAATCACGTGGATTTAGACAGAAATATCTGCCTCCATGGAGACAGGGCAATGATCAGAGAGGACAAATGTTAGCTCTTCTCAGTTTGAGTGTTACTTGTTACTTTCAGAAGTTCAGTAGAGTAAGGCCCTCACAATGCAGAAAACTACACCCATATGCTTCATGGTGAATGTAAAGGCAATACAGTGTAAGGAGTTAGGATCTGCTTCTGGTAGGTATGAAAAACATTATAACTACCTTCAGTTAAGCTACTTGTTAGATCTCTGCTTATAAATGGCCTATTGAAATTTATAATAGCTGCATATTTGAATAATGAAGTGATTTTTTTTAGAAAGTTCAAGATTTGAAGTTGTAGGTCTGTATTTCAAGGGGATTTATGTAGAGAGATGGGATTAATCAAAATAATTATATATTAAACAATAATAAATACCACTTTGCTTGAGGTTTGGAGTTCAGCAATCATGGAGTGCAGGTGGCACTTTGTAAAAATTGTTCACCTTTTCGACATGTCAGTCCCTCACGTATAACCACAGAACTGGAAAATGCCTCTGTGTGTCCTCAAAGGCTTCTCTTTCAGTGTCACAGAATTTATGCTTCTTTTTGCTACTTGCTATATTCATCCTCATCCTCATTCAAAAAGCATTTTTGCAAACAGTAGTGGTTTTTACTTAATTGCAAAATTCTTACAAACTGCACTTAACATAAAGATTATACATAAACTATGTATTTATTGTTGCCCAAGTGAATCGCATGAGTTTTACATCACTTCAGCTATTATGCCAAGCTGATGAGTATAATGTAAATAATCCAGCAATTGTTTTTGTATTGTGCCAGCATATAAAGATGCTGCCCTAACCACTGCATCCTGATTTAACAAAGGTTATTTTTTTTAATAAGGCATACTAATCCCACTGTATTGGTAGCTCTGTCCTTTTTTTGAGTTGAGCTCTGCTATCCCACAAATTGGATGGAAATCTCATTAGTGGAGCTATAATGAGCTGGCAATGAAACCCCTTCAAGCTTGCGTGCTTACAGACATTTGCCTGTTTGTCTTACTCTTCATCATGAGCCTGAAATTGCCCATTAGGATTACAGTGAAGAGCAAGTTGGACAGGAGCAGTGATGCTGGTGGAACCACCAAACAGGTAGAAATGTGACAAAACTAAAGAGAGCTGTTGGTTATTATTCAAAGAGAAACTGCACCTGTATGCTTATGTAGTTTATAGATGTTTGTTTTTCCGGAGATCAAACCACAGGGAGAAAGAAAAAAAGAAAAGAGAACAAAGAAATAGGAGTGAAAAAGAGTCAAGGGCAGTGTTTTATTACAACTTTAAAGTGTGATTGATTTTAATATGCTTGAAACTAATAAAATGGCAATAGAGGGAATCACTTAACTAAATGCCAGAACAGGGAAAAACCAAGATGGTTATGAGATCCTTTCAATCCAAACTTTACATTTGTCTCCAGAAAAAATAAATAAATAGAGGCTCTGGCAAAATCACAGCCACTGAAATGGCACATGCTTCTGTCAGTCTACCAGTAAGACAATGTTTTAGCCATTATCTAAGAGTATGAGTGCTTTCCACTCCAATAATTACAGTACTGTCATAATGGCAGAAGCCTCAAAGTTGACAAAGCCTCAAATCAAAACCTCCCTTAGGGTAAAAAAAAATGAGGTGTTTAAGAAAAGCTCATCTAGTGTTTACCAGCAAGCAGAAATCCACCCAATATTTGTGTTATACATATAGGATTGAGCACTTGTAACAAAAATTATGTTCAAGGCGATGTACCACTTAGAAAGTAGAACTGGAACAAGAGGCAAGTGCCATTGCATGTCTTCATTGTCTTGCTTTTCTGCTTTTCCTTTATAAAATGTATTTCATGCTTTGGGACCAAGAACTTAACTCTTTGTTTCGTTATACTGATATTTGTTTTAGGTGAAGCAAAGAGAACCTGATTGGCACAGACCTTTAAATGAATTTTGTGTATTAAAACTATTAAACTTGCATTGCAGCTAGTGTTCCAAATTTTCTATGTTCCAAATCAAGTTTAGCAATCTTTTAAAATGATAAAAATTACAAGTTAAAGCATAGTTGGTACTGACACAGGATAAGAAAAAGTCACAAATCAAATCAAAGAAGATCAACCTGATGACAATTATAAAGAGCCTACACTGGGATTCATTTTACTTTTACAATCTAAAATACAGAATTTTAATTATACATATTTTGTTGTTGATGTACACAGAAATAGTTAATTCCAGCAAATGAGTCATCACACTGTAATGAAGAATCTCATCTCATTGTCTACAAACAGAACCCAGATGAAAAGCAAAAGGTTCAAGAAAGATATGGTAGAAAATGGAAATTTAATAGTTGAGTTTGTTACAGCCCTCCAGCAATCTGCCCAAATGTCTGAAAAATATTCTGTCTGCGAGGAAAAAAATATCCACACATTAATCAGCTCTGAATCACTGCTGTTTTCAACCTTATATAGGACAGAGTGGCTGGAAGTAGTCATGCATGGATCAGGTGTTCTGCCCTAGTTTGAACATACTTGTCATAGATATAAAATAGACTTTGCTTCTGGATTTCAGTTCTAAAATGTTCATTCTTTGTGGAAGCTCTTAAAGTAGACATTGCTTTTTAGACAACCGAAGTTAGACAACATCAATATCACATCTAGATATCTATGGTGTTAACTACAAAGTGCTATCTTCTGTGAAATTTGTTGGATGGAAAGAGAATTAGTGTACAAGAGCACAGCAGAAATGTTACAGACCTTGGAGACTATTACAACTCAGTGAGTTTTGCAAGGGAGTAGAAAAAGCAAAGACAAAAAAAAGACAATTTGAAGTCAATTACATTCTATTTCATAATGTGGTGTTTCCTTTATTTTTTAGATCCTGGCTCTGTTTAAATTATTTATTATACCAATGGAATTTGTTCTATAAAATAACAAAGTCAATAATTTATTTTTTTTACTGCAGCACTTCACTTTTAAATATTAAAGATGATAGATGATATAAAAAGATGATAGAAAGTTTGTTATTTACAGGTCATATGTAGCAGTGATTAATAATCAACTGTATTCTGTTCCAGAAGTTTTATTAATCATAAAATAATGACTCAGCGAACATTGAATCCTTCTTGATTCAAAACTGGACCCAGTCAAGAGGACTACTACTACTGCAGTACCGTGCTACCATAGCACAGAATACCTTTCAAAGCAAGCTCAGACATAGTCAGCGTTAATCCACTGTATACACGTGCCAGAAGATATGTGTGCCTTCAAATCTATTTGCTTTAGGTGAATTGCATGTAGGAAGACACTGAGAATCACGAGCAACTGTATCATTTTCTTCTAGATGGAATAATTTCTTCTCAGGTCATAGAACAGGAAAGACTGCCTGAAAATGATGCTAGGGAAGGAAAGCGTAGCCACAATCACAAATACACTGTGCTGTTGAAATCATTGCTTGTGTAAACAATACATTCTAGCAATGGCAGAGCAAGTGTTACTGGTGGAAATGTTCAAGTCATTGCTCAGGTCAGGTTGTGTAGGGGTTTCCGGCTGAACTGGAAAACGTAAAAATCAGCACTCCTCTGCTCCCCTTCATGTACTTTTTAGTGCTCTCCTGAAGGCTTATATTCATAGTGGTTGCGCTTAAGTATATGAACTGTACTTCCTTTTTTTTTTTTTCACTAAGCATACAAGCAGACGTTGATAATGATGATGAGGATCTCTGGAATCTGTTTTTCTGCCTCTTATTGATTTATCCAGATACAAGATCCCTAAGGTTCTTCCCTTTTTCTTACATTTGTCAGTAAATCAAGCTGCTGATCTCATTGTTCGTGATGTCTAGGAGGGAATATTGGCCACACAGATCATAGTGAAGGGCAATGCTGATGCTATCTGTGGTTTACACATTGTGCCAAGTGCAATATGGCATTATGTTTTATAGTCTTTCATGAGTGATATCCCTCCTCCCTTTGTATGTAAAGAGTGTGCAGCTAAAGCCTGGACTGCAGTGAAAGATTTTATCTTACCCAGAAGAGTCTTTATTGACATTTTAATGTCTCTTCACTCATTCCCAGTATCAGGGCCTACTACCTCTAAAACTGACTTTTTTCTCACTTGGATTTTTTTTCATTCATCTTACACAATTACTCCCTTGCCCAATAACATCAAGGCTTATTAGAGAAGTAACTCTAAGCACAAGTTTTTCAGACATCTTCCAGCTTTTTTCCTGAATATATTTAATATTTTCAGATCTGGCTTTGGATGTGAAGCTCGTTATATAGTAAGTCACTTTTTTTTTTTTTTTTTAAATTATTCTTCCAGCTGCCTCTGTTCTATTAAAGCAAGTCCATGCAACATGCAGTCAGGACGTGGAATTATTTACCTTGAGGAGAGGATATTTCTTCTATTTGACTTTTAAGGTGATATTCTTATCTGAGAGTTAACTGCTCACTGGCTTCCTCAGATGTTAAATACAAATAATTTCTTGCAACTTGAGCTACATGATCTTCATGTGGTTAGAATAAGTGTACCTGACCTAGTAATCATCTGACATTATTTGTACATGGGGTGGTTATTAGTACTATTTTGTAAGACACATTGAATTTCCATTCAGTTTTCCTTTGAAGGCTGACTAATGGCAAAATGCAAATTATAAAAATTGGAGTGCTAAAAAATTCCCCAAGAAATTTTCTCAGGCACTGTGGACAACATGTAAATTGTAATCCTGGAGGGTGAGATCTATCTTCAAGATAGTTTTATTTGATTTTTTAAGAATTATGTTCATGTAGTGCTATATATTCTTAATACTTTATTGAAGAATGAGGGATAAATCAAAAATCTTGTAGTCTTTGGATACTGTATTGAGATTTTCTGGCTCTGACAGTCCACATAACCAGCATGTCAATCAGAAGTTGATCCCCAAAATTTCTAGCATTTCTTTTGCATCTTGTGATTCTTTCTTCACTCCCACATGAAATGTGCATTGTACTGTAGTAGATCTGCTGTGACAAAAACAGTGTTAGCAGTTTGTGTGGTTGAGAGATGTGATTGTATAGGAGCTGGAACTACTTGATGGCCCATGCTTTTGCTTTCCATAATCAACACTATTTTGACATGCATCTTCATGATTGCTACCGAGAGAACTGCCCAGAGTTCTGTGATACTTTTGGATGCAAAAATACAAATACTGAAGCCAGAAACTACAGATAACGTCTGGTCCTGCCATTTTTTATTTACTTATTCTTAAGGGATCTCTTGACCTTTTTCACACACTAATTTTACTTTTGCTTGATTTTAAAACTCTGTTCCAGCATCTCCTCTGTGATATTTTTGTATCTCTAAGCCAGCTGATAAGGAGGGCGTGGCTTAGTTGCTCAGTGTTGGATGAATAATAAATTTTAACATCAACCTGCATACAGTAAATTCAGATAAAGATAAAAAGATAATATATATTTTTTTCCTGGCTTAGCAACACTAATTCTTTGGGACACTGCAGATTTTTGGATTTGTATGACCAGAAAAAAACTACTCAGTTTCTGTGACTGTGATTGACTGACCTTGTTCAATGAAAAGATGTGTTTTGCTGTTGGTGGTTTTCTCTGCTTCTCCAAATGCGATTTTAATCTTACCTGAACTTATATCTGGACAATATTCTTTTTGTATTACTATTTTTTTCCATTCTCATTCAGATATTTAGCTAGAGATACTATTATCTGAACTCTAGTCGAAGATGAGACTTGTGTACAATCCACAGAATGAAGGTTTGGACATCCCACCTGTTTTACACAGGAATTAAATAAGAAAGGTTAAAGGATTAAAACCTCGAGAATGGTAAACAATTACCTGTTGTTATCTCTGGAGTCTATCAAGAGATGATGGGGTAAAGTCAGCATAATATTCATTAATTCACAGAAAGAAGCTTCAGAACTTCGTGATGCATGGGAGCAAAAACAATTGATAAAAACCACAACATTAATGTCTGCTTTGATCAGTAATGCTTGTGATAGCTTGATCACAGCTATAAGATTAGCTATCGTTACAGTCAGAGATGTGTCTATTTTTCATTCATTTCAGTAGTCACTCCGGAAAGATCTGAAATATGGAGAAAGGGAAATTATGTCTTGGGAATAGGATCATCATTACTTTTCAAAATGAGTCTGGCCAAGGACCAAAGGTAAAAGCTGTAATGATTATTTTCAGAATTTTTAGTGCTAGCTAATAGTTTCTTGTATTGGGTGTATTAGATTTGGCAGCAGGAGAGATCTCTGTGGGGAGAAGCTGGGGCAGCCTCATGCTGAACATAGCTGGTTCCAGATAGTTCCAGACAGTTCTAGCTGACCCCAACAACCCCACCACAGTGCCCAGATGAGCCCATCAACCATGCTGCTGGCACCACTGTGGTAACATATTTAAGGGCAAAAACACTGGAACACCCTCTGGAGAAAAGTAACCAGAAGAGGCTCTCCAGGACTACCTTGGTGCGCTCCAGCTACTGAAAGGTGTTCTTGCTGTTGGAAGGCTGGACAAAACACACCATGAAATACCTGTGGCATGAAGATTGTATCTGTAAACACTTTTGCTGCATGCATCCATTCCTTTAGTGATACCTGCCAGCGTAGACAAAACCAATAGCTACCTTGGAGATGACTTTCATTAATGATAAGGAGCATGGACTAATTAAGTAAATGACAAGATGGATTTTATTTAGTGTTTCATAATTTTTGCCTGCATCTATAATGCTGTAGGAACAATTCCTTACCTACACACCAAGTTGTACAAAATATTGTACATATTGGTCTAGGCCAACTGTTACCCAGCCATGACATTCAATGCAATTTTCAGGCAATTGATATCCCTCTGAAATATACCATAAAATATAATGCTATTTTCAGTTTGAAGTAACTAGGATGTGATGAGGCTATGACATGGTATTGTTAACAACAGGCTGAGGCTGGTGCATGGGCAGTGGCAAAACATGAAGCAGGGTGTTTACAGGACTTAGACTGGTTCATTCACCCTAGAGCAAACAACACTCAAAATATTTGAGTTTCACCTAAAAAGGAAGTATCTGGGAGGTGAATGCTCAGGAGCAGGCCACAGTGTTTTTAGTTGGTGCAACGACTGGAGCAGAGTCTGAGAGAAATAAAGCAGTAACTGACAGTGTAGGAGCACCTTCTGCAAACTGTATAGACTACTCCCCAAGAATAGAGTATGTAGTTTCTACAAAGTTAACAAACATTACTAAATTTGCAGGTAGTTTCAGTCTATTTCCACAGATTCACACTGTGATGAAATTTTGTACAGTTATGTATATGGTGTTCTCCCCAAATATAAATGAACACTTATTACTGAGAGGATTACAATGACGTAGCACTATCAGCCTTTTCAAACCTAGTTCATTTTTCATTCCTCTTAGTTTAAAATTTCAATGTTTCCTTCAAGGATAACCTTGATTTTAAGTAGGCAAAGACAGTTAGGTTAAACAGACAGACCTATTGCCACCTTCTGGAACACTTCAGCCAGTCAGGATTTAAACAGGAATTAAAGTACAGGAGAAGGAAAATGTCTTCAGAAATCTGTGTGCGATAATTCCTGCCAAGACCAGTGTCCAAGACTTTTACTGATGACATTTAAGTTCAAACTTAGCAAAGTAGCTCTGAACTTCACATTAAACCTGGGTCCTGGGTCTTCATCTCTTTCTGTTAATTAGTCTCAGTCTCTGAAGAATTATGATGTCTTGTGATGCCAGCACAGCTGTGAAAGGTCTAAGTTTGTCAGTTAGTATCACTATCTCCTGTTTGCAGGGCTTTATCAGTCTTCCAACACACTCATCTCAGGGAAGGATAGCACTCTTCATCAGGATGTTCTGGAATTCATATCCCTCAGTGTCCTGCTATTTTAAAGTGTCTGAATGAAAAGAATTAATCTTTCATAGTTTTGCAAGCTTAGAAAAAATATCACTCCTTTACCAGGAAAATTGTTAAGTTTTACGTAGCTAGTGCATTGAGTGACTCCAGGAACTAAACTTCAGATTTAGGACAGGATTGCCAGGATGCATGAATCATTCACTTAATTTCAGAGCAAATTCACAAAGCTATTCTTAGAGGATTAATCTTTTTAGTAGAAAGTATGTGACGTACAGCTGCTGGTATGTTTTGTTATTTTTACTGTTTGCTTGGTTTCATATGGAATTTTCTTTTGGGGAGAGTAAGAGGTGTGTGAGGGTTTACAAATGTTTCAATTTTAAATTGATGTCTTGAAACAAAAGACTTGTTCTCATTATTCCTGAAATTTAGTGCACATTTAGTTGGTGACATCAGTGTAAATGGCTGATGCTTTGCTACCTCTACAACTCACACTACACGTAATACTTCCTGTATATACTTTGTGAGCTTATATTTCTGTTCAGACATATGCACCTACCTTGGAGAACTGAACTTGCTCAATACACAGAACAATTTACAAAGCGAACCACCAATGAAACCCTGGTGGTTTAGCTGTGGTTCTTCAAGTCTAAATTACAAGCTATCCTCATTCTCATTTGAATCATAAGCATGCAAAAAATAATTTTTCAAGGTCAGAATTTGACCATATTATAGGAAATGTGTTTATTGTTAATTATTGTACATTTGGAACACTAGTATCAGGGTTACTTTTATTTGATTGCATAAAGTGAGGAAAATTGAGGCTTGTATTTGGAACAAGTCATCCTGAAAGGCATTTGTAACATTTGCTACAAAAACAAAAGGACTTTGAAAGCCAGTGTCACCAATTACTAAACAGTTAAAAAAAAACAAATGGTATTTCCATTGCAAACATGAGGGAGACTAATCTGGGATAGTAATCTACCATGATCATAGCATCTTCCCTCTGTTTGTCCTCATTAAACAGGCTTGGAAGATGTTAAATGCTGGATAGAGGAGATGAGGAGAAAGAGAAGGGCCAGATTCTAGCCAGTGTCTTCAAGAATAATTTCATTAGATAAGTTCATCCAACATAAAAAGAAAACAAAATTAATATTTATCCTTCTGGATGGATATTTTAACTGAGATTTGCTGATTAAGCTAGAGAAAAGGAACACATAACAGGAACGTTGAGGGAAAAAAAGGGACTCTTTTATATGTTAAAATGAGAGAAACATCTGAGTATCATAATAGGCTCAAAGAGTCACTGCACTAAAACCTGTCCAGTTGTCTGAATGGCTCAAAATTTTTTCAGCTTTTAGGGGCTACTGCTTCATTCTGTTTACTGCTCTCCTAAGAACGAGTATGTCTTGTAATGTGTGAGTGAGTGGTGATGATGAAGCTATTTCCATTTTTACCCATAGGAAATTTGCTTCAATGTATTTAACATAAAATTATTTTAGTCTTGAAACTGATTTCTATAAATCATACATTTTGCTCTTTGAGCTTGGTTATACTCTGCAGTTGATTGAAGTTTATATTAAAATTTTCCATTTTTCTGAAGCATAAAATCTGTGAAATTTTTGCCAAATATACATATATAAATCAATTTGTGTTACTTCTACAAAGCTAAAATGTGTCTTTCCAAATCTTGTTGATTTGATTGCACTGAATGTACAAAATTACTGAAGAAGAGCAGGATGAAAGGGCTGATCACTGTCAGTGAGCAGTGAGTGCTTACATAAGCATTAAAGTACGGTATTTCTAGATAAAACAGGTAATATTTTCTGCGTCTTCTTGCAGTTTGTCTTCCTGCTTTAACACATTACATGTTATAATGTAATCTATGAGATAGAAACAATACCAGGGCGCCTAATTAAATTAAAAGTAATTACCCATTGTGTAGATAGGGCATTCAATTGAGCAGCTGCAAGTTGATATTTTGTCATCCTCAGTTTATCTATATGCACATGCGTGATTCTTTGTATCAGTTATTAATGACGTGTTCTCAGTAGTCATGAAGTGTTGCGGAAAACAGAAGAGGAAAAGGATGAATGGAAAAAGTGCTATTGAAAATGCAAGCAATGAATGAGTATATTCACTACTATAAGTCTTCAGCTTGGACAATAGTTGCATGCCAACTTATTTTCTGTTGTGTTTCAGAGTGACCTGAAAGCAATATCATATTGTTTCTACTTTTCAAAATTTATTTTATTTTTCATTTTGGGGGGCTAGCAACACATTTTGAAAATTTAAAATTAAGCATAAGAATTTAAATCTTTTACTTAATCAAGACCCTTCTGTCCTTCCTTAGCAATGTAAAGAATATTCAACCTTGATTGTAAAGAGAATTTTTATTTAATGTAGAGAAATACTCAGTGCATCTCTAAAGAGCTTGTAGATTATTACAGAGGAGAGGAGGGGAGCAGAGAGGAGGGGAGAGGAGAGGAATCCCAGTGAGAGTGAGACTCAAAAGTCTTTGTTTGTTTATTTGTTTGTTTTTAAACAGTGAAACAGATTAAACACTTTGAGAAGGAAAAGTTTCTGGTTTTTAAGCAGAATTTTACCAGAATTTTACATGAGAATGAAAGGAAACTTCATTACAGAAAAATACTGCACCCGAGGTTTATGCAGGCTGATTGTCTTTTTTAGCTGTGTGATTCTTCTGTAACAATTGGATACAACATCATTCTCCAATTGAGAATTTTATGCAGCTGGTTAAGAGCGTATGCAAGGTGATGTCCGTCTGAGTGACTGTTATCTTGCTGGCATAAGCCTGCTACCAAACAGGAGCAATTATTCCCAATGCAGTCAAATTAAATTTTCATAACTACGCAGCTGCTTTTTACCTTGGGGCACTATCTGATGTCCATTTCTTCATTCCTAGTTCCTTAATCCTCTATATTAAATCTAAACAAATCAATGTTTACTAACATTAATATTTTAACGTACAGTACTTGCTCTGCCTTCTGACATCTTTTGCCTTTATTAGTTGTATGGTGAAGGTTTTCTGCAGTGAACAGCTAGAAGCTCCTATTTTCTTTTCCATTATTGTTAACAAGTTTATTTCTTCATGGTAAAATGTGCAAGTGTAGGCATATATTTTACTGTTACTTAAAATGTCCAAAAATACTAAAAAATAAGAGAACTGAACAAGAGTCGTATAATAAGAAAAAAAAAACAACACAATGGAGGATTAATTCTGTTTCAGTTCCTTAATCAATCAAAGGAACAGCATGAGTTCAGCTCCCTGTAAAGAGCTATCAGTCCCTTCTTGATCCCCACATTACCAGTACAAGTTCACACACCTTTGACCAAATCATCCCTCTGCCTGGAGGCTGAAGTTGAATTTTAGGCAAGACACAACAAGAGCAAAGGACCTTTGTTGCTTGTGAAGGTTCTTCCTAGATGTAACAAACCCACAACTGCCCTCACAACTACAGACCCCTGATTTCCAGCTTGTATTCCTTTCATATTCCTGTTAGACATTTGCCTAATATCTAATTATAACATTTCACTGGACATTCAATACCTTGAACTGGTGTTGTCTGTATAAGATACTAAGCAAATTAATGGATATAAACACAAAACAATTTAAAAAAATAATTAACACAGCATTCTATTTCCTTTCCTCTTTCCTTTACTCCCATCCTTCCCACTCATTTTGTGATTTTTCTGCTTGTATCTGTATGGTAGGTCCCCTGGCATTTTTTCTCTGTCCCTAGTGAAGTTTGAAACTCCTTTCAATTTAGTATCAGCAAATGTAATTACAGGCTAGTTACTTTCACTTCCAACTCATTAATGAAAATGTTAAATAAGACCAGACCGAAAATACCTTCCTAGAAAATCCACCAGATAGTGCTTCCAATTTCTATAATGTGGTCACTCTCTCTCTTCCCAGAAAGACTTCTCAGAAAATAATCAACATAGCCTCTTTACTTCCTGGACAGATTCCTCCAGGACTAAGTATAATCTCCCCCATCCCCTTGAGTTTCTTGCCAGCATATGAACTAGGAAAATAATGCTTGAAAAACTGGCACACAGCTGCTGTTATTTTAAGGGTTTGCTCCCTTTGCTGAAGATGAGGAGATGGGAATAGAAAAAAAAAACCACAACACCTTTATTTAGGCATTTATGACACTAACACAGTTTTACCTATGGCTAGGACTGTAAATTTGAAAGTAGAGTTCAGTAGGCTGTGTCCATCAGCAGTGGGGGAAAAAAAGGCAGATAATATGGAAGCTGATAATTACCAAACTACCATCAGCGGCCACATTTTCTCTGCCCTTTCATTATTAGAAAAAGTTAAATCCTGATATCTAGTTTATTCGTTGTGTTTTCTGGCACACACAGAATGTTTGTATGCCTGCTGGGCTGGAATCCTGATGCCGGAAAAAATAAAATAAAGCATGCTGCAATTTCGAGCTGGCTACTGGGCTCTCCTCTGCACTTAGCTTGAAAGATTTTTTTAAATATATTTTTCTGCACCACAGCTCAGAGTTGCTAAATCCAGAAATTGAAACATTCTGGGAACCAAATCATGTGGGGGCAAATCAAAGCTTTTGGAATGTTGCCCTAGGATTTTGAAGATAGCAGGTAATAGTAAAAATGTTCAATATTTTTAAGGAAATCTCAATTATAGAAGGCAGCACCATTCAAATCCTTGATTCAGGAGTAGAATGAGAGCTGTATGCATAACAGTAGAGGAAATATTCTGTGTTGTTGAGGCCTGTGTTGTGAAGGTAGGAGTGAGAGTGATGAACAAAAGGAAAACCCTTGTGGTATTTTACATCTTTTGTACATTTATACTCATATGTTGGTGAAAGTTGTTTGAGACTACAGAAGTTAATCTTATTTAATAGTCCAGGTCAATATTCTACAGTCCATTTGAAAATCATTATGGATCCTTGTGCAATTTACATATTTAATTTTCAAAGTATTGGTGTTGTGTTCCAAATTAAAAAAAAAAAAAAAAAAAAAAAAAAAAAGAAGGAAAGAAAGAAAGCAAAATATTAGGAATAGAAAGAGTTTAAATGGTTCTAAAGCTCCTTTTCTTGCTTTGTCAGGATTCCCTACCACTTGAATTGTGTAATGGCATTTTAAAGCATAGCTTAGCTGAATTGCAAGTTTGCAGAGACTACAGTTACACTGTCACTTTCATCTGACATAGATGTGTGTCCTGCCTGAAAGGAAATCTCAGGACATCAAGACTCACAGCTCAGGTTAGTTCTTGGGTTAATTCTCAACAGTACCCAGCTCTCTGAACAACTGTGCAAACACAAGTGCCAGAACAGCGGAATTAGAAAAAAAAAATAGTAAGCAAGGATGGAGAGAAGGTCTGGCCACAATTAGAGTTAAGCAAAGCTGACCAAAACAGTGAGGCCACATCTGGAGTACTGTGCCCTGTTCTGGGTTCCTTGTTTTGAGAAAGACAGGGAATTTCTGGAGATAGTCCAGCAGAGGATCACAAAAAGGGCCATGGAGCAACTCCTTCAAGAAAAAAGGCTGATAACCCTGGAGCTGTTCAGCCTGGAGAAGGGAAGGCTCAAAGGGGATCTTGTCAGTGCTTGTAAATATCTGAATGGCGGGAGTCAAGAGGATGGGCCCGTGCTGTTTGGTGAGGCCCAGTGACAGGACAAGAGGCAATGGGCCTGAAACAATAGGAAGTTCCAACAAACATGAGTGATGCATATACATGGTGATGCATATGAGTAGTTGAGATGCGCATAGTAAATGATAACAGCAGGATGTTTTGAATACGTTACTTAAAGATGCTATGTGTAGGAGAACAGCATGTCTCCATATTATCTGAAATTATGTATTGTAAAGAGAAAGAAAAGTACTTATATTTAACTTATATAACTTATATAATTTTTTTTCATACTGTTATTAAATACATTAGTCATCTCATCTATGTTTTGTTACCTTGAAATACTGATTCACATTCTATTGTCTAAAGCTGATAGTCTGATTGAAGACAGAGAAGGAAACTTTGTAAAGACCTAGAAGAAGGCAAGATGTTTCCAGAGGATTATTTAGCACATTGGTGCCTCTATTTCTCTAGTGAGTGGGAAGAACCTAGCCTAATTCTATCTTCAGTGCCTCTAATGAAGCTCCACTTGAGTTGATAGGAACCGTGGTAACAAGGATAGCTGTCAGCCACATCTAGCTTTCTGTGTTACTGAACAGACAATTGCAATGGCTAAAAACCTGCCTTGGAGTACTTGCCTAACAAACTTTCTTATTCATCCCAGCAGGTTATAGAGTTTGCAAAATATTTTCTCCGTGAAATGTAAAGAAAAGCACAACTTTTCTGTACATCCTGGTAACTATAGGGAAATTATTCTTGTCTTACCATTCCTGTCCCTTGAAACATAAGAGCAGAGGATAACTGTCTTTCACATCTACAGTGACATCTGAAACAGAAGTTGAAGCAGAAAACCAGTATTTTGGCAGTGCTGTGGCTGTGTAAGTGGCAGGTTGACTGGACAACTACCCTTGTAAGGCAGGTGACAACACAGCTGGGGTCCACAGGGGGCTGTGGCCACTCTGTGTGGGGATCCTGACTCAGCCCTTCAGTGCAGTTTGAGAAACATTGCTGCTTACGACTAATGGGGAGTCTCTTCACACTCAGGAAATAGGGTTAGTGAGTCCATTCATTGTTCTGGCTTTGTTGTTTGCTTGCTAAGCAAAATAAGATCTACCGCTATGGAGTGTTTTCAGCAGCAGGGAAGAACATCCTTTACCAGATTTTTTTTCTTTTCCCCAGCATGTTGAAGTGGCTCACTTTCTTTTCAGAAAAAAGAATATCTTGGAAGTATGATCCAGCTATCACGGAGCAGTAAGAAGTAATGGATTAAATGTTCACTGTTTGAACAGTACAAAACCTTCATGATCAGATATTTTTGTTTCAGAAAAAAATTTTTGTTGGTAATAGAACATCCCACAGAAAAGTACTGGTTTTAGTAGATTTTGCACTGGTGTAAAATATTCTGTTTTTGTAAACAGTAATCTCTATGTGCAATTACAGTGCATTTCTGTGTCCTCCAGGTCCTTACCAGGATTCAGCTAACTAGATCTAATTCTCCACTGTATATCATGGTATCCTGCAGTCCAGGTGACTGTAATATGCATGCTGTATCATGTATAAATGAACATTAGGGGATTATATATTTTTTAAATTTACTTCCAAACCAAGCCATATCTCTTGCACAATGCTATATTTTCTGCTGCATTTGGTTTTGTTTAATTCTCAGTACCAGCTTCACATTTTCTAAATGTGTCAAAGATGGTTAGGAGATTTATTTTTTCTTAAAATAAGACATGCATGTGAAGATGGATTTTTAAAAAGTCTTTACTGGCTTAACTCAGCTCTCTTTGATAAGGATAATACTAAGACGGTTCCAAACATTTTTCACAGTCCCAAGTATTATGTAGTGAACCTCAGATGCACTGCAATACTCATGTTTCCCACTCAGCATTACCTACTTTCATTTCTCTGACTTGGTCTGCCTTTGGGAGACTGATTATCTATTCTTTTTTGTTAGTTTGCTGTTGTCTTCAATACTGAAAAATGTGCTAATATTGCAAACCTGTGACTTTAAGTATGAGAGATATTACCCTCCTGGTGCTGTAACTGCTGCAAATTCTGCCCTTTACTCATGTTTTTCCTACATGAGTTATGCTGATAAAATTATCTTCTGATATTCAAGAGTTGTTGGGATGCCTCTCCCATCGTTTAGTTTGCTCAATATTTTCTCTTCTTGTAGAATCTCTAACTCTACATTTTGCAAGTCAGAACTGGTTTCAAGAATATTAGTTTTGCATTTTACTTTAAGAAGCAAAAAAAAAAAAAAAAAAAAAAAGTCCCATGATTTCACAATATATTGAACTCAACATTTTGAAGATCAGATCTGTTTATAAGCTTGATGTTTCTTATTGGAAAAGTGAAGTACAAAGTACAAGAAATTCCCAAGTGAGGTGTTTTAGAAGTTTATATCATGTGTAATAAAGCTTAAACTGGGCACTCAACACTGTTAACTTGAAAGTTATCAGTGCTTGTTTTAGGATTCTTGTTCCTTGTTTTGGACACTGTACACCTAAATATTGTATATTTCAAATTGCATTAGCTAATAAGTACATTGGATGTGAACAATGCTTCAGTTCTGATTCCAACAAAACCATTAGGTGTTTATTTTATTTAGCATTTGAGCTGAGGAGGACCACATCTGGATGTGTCAACTTCAGTACTTCAAACAACATAATTCTAATTTATAATATGTTCAGAAAGAGACCTGCACTGTATTTGGAGACAAATGAATATGCACATAAAGATAAAAATATACATGATTTTTCTGCCTGTCACAAAATATCCTAATTGCTCTCCTCTTGAGAGAGAGAAATCATACACAAATAAGTTTTCTAATCTTACTGACCAGATTGCTGATGAAACCTCCCTTGCATTCTTGCAACTTTCTGTATCATATTTATGACATGTTCAGAAGCAAAGATCAAGTATTATTTGTAGAAAAGGAGTGATTAATTCTTTTTTACAAGTTAAAGTGTTAATATTTAACTGTGACCTTTGTAGAAAAGCTAAGATTGAAATGTAGAAGTGAATAAAACTTCTATTTGAAACAACAGCAGATGTTCATGTAGTGAATACAAGCTTACAATCGCTCTTGGGGCTCTATTACATTCACAGACTGCCTGAGCTATCAATTACTATGTATGTTGCTGATGAGAGAAAAACTGAACTCTGTTTCATGTAGTGCGCCTTAGCTGAGTATCATCTGACATGAAGGGCTATCGAAGGCTCTGATTCCCAAACAAATCCCCTGTAGAGGTGCTTGGCATGTTAAAAAGGTATTATTTCAAGATTACTGTTTGTTGTTATTTTTTTTTTTCTTTTTTTATGAAAAATTTCATGAGTACAACACAGATTAAAAAGTCACGTGGTTATAAAAGAAATACTTTAAGGCAATGCTTTCAAAAATATGAGAGTGCTGAGCAATTTATTTTTGTGTAGAAATGGATTGGAGATATAGGAAAGAAAATATTCAGTGAAAGAGAAATTCGTGGCTGATGCCTTAGAAGTTGGAAAGTGAGTCCAGTTTATGAGAATCTGGAAAAGGAAAAGCAGTGTACAGCAGAAGGAAAAGAAATTGGATAAAAACTGTAGAGAGGACTTAAGCAGACTCAGTGAAAGAAAGATGTGATATAGCTGATATTGAAAAGGCAGACTCTTTTCTATTCTTGTATTATTTTGAATAGCTTAAACCTTACTGACTTGCTGAAATTTCACTGGCCTCTTTGTCCTCATATGCCCCGCAGAGGAAGACTTTTTTTCTGTTTGGCAAAGGCAGACAATGCAGGTGGCAAATTGTTTTTCTTTGTTTCATTTCCTTCTTTTCCTGCTGGCAGGTATTTCTAACCCTTATTATGTTTCCTTTTTTATATCCAAGGTCTATGCTATGTTCTTCGGGGCAAAAGATAGGATTGAAAAGAACTGTCAAAATAGGCCTTTCTAATAATATTTTTGCCCCATTCTCCAGTGATAGTCTAAAAAGAGTTCCTCAAAAAGATGGCACAGATCTTACTTGGGTCAGACTTAAGTACAACACTTGCTCGTATTTTGCCACACACTGGAAACACACATGCAGGAAACAATGGGCAGGAAAACTAAAGTTTATCCGCAGTGCCTGATATGAAGACTTTAGGGAGTTTCTCATGTACTCATATATAAAGAAACATAATAATGGACATACAAAGAGGTGAGAACTGAAGTCTGCTGATAACATGAAGTTTGATGATTCAGAGAGGTAGCTGGGTTTGAAAGTGGGCTACAATGTTCAACGAATTTGTAAGGATAAAATTTTCTGCTTCCTGCTCTCTTGGTGTCAGAAGAAGCTCTCTATCTTTATTGGTTATTCCGGAAAAAAATGTCTATGGAAAAACAAATAAACAACAACAAAAATGCAGATAGTAAAGGATAAGCAGGGAAGAAGAAGGGACAAGCATGGAATCAGATCATCAGCTGAGCATGAAAGACCTGCTGCACACAGACCGATGGGCCAGCCTGAGTCACCCACTTGATCATAAAATCTCCCAGGAGAGATTTTCCAATTCATTCTTACCTACCAACTAATCTGGATGGCACCGATGCCTTTGGTTCCAGTCATAATATTGCGTAAATGATCAAAAAGTGAAATGCTTGCAGGTGTCACAGATTAATTAAGAACACTGCATCTGAGGCACACGGCACATAGCAACATGCTGAAGAGATCAAAGAAGGGCTGTTATACTAGAACAGCAAGCAGAGATTTTCTAAATCTATAAAAAAATAGTACTTTCTCCAGTATTTCAGGAGCAAATGGCCTTTCTGATGATCTGGAGGTCCAGTAATTGACAAGAGGATTCAGGGAGCAGCCAAAGAAAAAGGAATATAAAGAAATTGCATTTTGTTCACCATGGCTTTAATGCTAAAATTTTCATGTAGAATGTATTAGAGTATGCCTGAAACCAGAGTGACAGAAAAAGAGATTTTTGAATTTATTGATATTTTGAATAACAAAATATCTTCAGCTGGGATTATAGGCATGCAGATTCATGTTATAATTGCACTGTGTCAAGAAATTTTAGACTCTACTGTAGAATCATAGAACACCTTAGGCTGGAAGGGACCTTAGAGGGACCATCTAATTCTTACACTGCTGCTGTGGGCAAGGTTGCCACCCACTTGACCATGTTCCTCTGTGTAAAGAATTTCTGCCTAACGTCTAACCTTAATCTTCCCTACTTTAGTTTAAAGCCGTTCCTCCTTGTTCCTTCACTATCAGACCATGCATAATGTTGGTCCCCCTCCTGATTATAAGCTCCTTTTAAGTACAGGAAAGACACAATGAGGCCTCCCCAGAGCCTTCTCTACTCCAGGCTGAACAAGCCCAGCTCCTTCAGCCTTTCTTCACAGAAGAGGTGCTCCAGCCCTCTGATAATCTTTGTGGACCTTCTCTGGGTCCTCTTCAACAGCTCCACATCTTTCTTATGTTGGGAGCCCCAGACCTGGATGTAGTACTCCAGGTGAAATCTCACCTGCACAAAGTAGAGGGGCAGGATCACCTCCCTTGAACTGCTGACCATGCTTCTTTTGATGCAGCCAGGATATGCTTGGTTTTCTGAGGTGCAAGGGCACATTGCTGGCTCATGTCCAGCCTGCCATCCACTAGTACCCTCCACGTTCCCAAGTTTTTTCGGCAGGGCAGTGCTCTATTCATTCATACCTCAGCTTGTATTGGTAGAGGGGGTTAAGCCCAACCAAGTGCAATGCATTGCACTTGGCTTAGTTGAACACCATGAGGTTTTCCTGGGACAACTACTCTAGACTGTCTAGGTCTCTCTGGATGACATCCTGTCCTTCAGGCAAGTTGACTGCATCACAGCTCGGTATCATTCACAAACTTACTGAGGGTGCACTTGATTCCATTCTAACAAGTAAGTGTCTTCTTTAAAGATAGTAAAGAGAAGGGAGGAGTAAATGGTCAATAGAGGAGGAAAACAGTGTATGCTACAGAGTTCTATGCTGATGCTTGTCCTATTCAGCATATTCATACAGGATCTAGAAAAGGTGGTAGAGACTGATAAAGCTTGATGATGATAAATTATTCAGTGTAGTAAAACTGAAAGCTGGCTCTGAAGAACTGTGGAAGAATCTCACAGTATTGAGTAATTGGGCAGTAAAATGGAAGATGAAATTCAGTGTTAATAAATGCAGAGTAATGTAGTTGAAGAAAAACAAGCCTAAACGAACAAATGGAATAGGGCTCTGAGCTGCTACTGCTCAGTAAAGAAATTCCAGTGCAAAAGGTAGTTCTTACAAAAACATTCCCCTAACACACAGTAGCTATTAAAAACAAACAAACAAATGAGCAAATAAAGGAAAACATAACTGAAAGTTCAGAATCATAAGCTCATAGGGAAGCGATTAGGGAACAAACAAAAAAGTATAATTCTGCCATTAAGTAAATCCAGGCACCCTACGTGCATACTTTTGATGCGTTCATCTCAGTAAGGATAGAGCACTTAAGTGCATTTGATGTTCTCCTTTTATCTATGAAGATCTGAACATATACTCTATTGCAGTGGCTGGGCCTTAGAAATTCAGGAATGGGTGTATTTGCAGTGCTTCCTTTTGAATTTTTTCACTTTGCAGGACTGCTTATATGTACATATGTATACCTTCAGATCAGTCTTGGTGTAAAACAGCTCATACAACGAAAGTAGTGTTGAAATAAGCCTCAATAAGCACACTCACCAGGATACATGTATCCATGGATGAACTTGAGAAAACATTTCAGCTGCTGGTGATTCAGTAAATTTCAAAGGAAACATTGAAATGAGGCTACATGACTACAAGAACAGATGAAGATGGGATACAGAATGAGGACATGCTGAAACAGCAGCAGAGGTGAATAGAAGCTGCTTGTCTGCTTGTTTGGATGCTGATTTGGAAAGATGGTTTTCAAATACTCTTTGAAGGGGAGGTGATGGTTTTAGTTTAAGGCAAAATAACCTGAAGAAAAAATAGTCATTAAAAAAGAAGGTCCACTCAAACCTAATAATCTGTAAGAACAGTTTTGAAACACTCAATCCTGAACAGAAAAATAGGCTAATATAATTAGACTAATTCAAATAAAATTATGGTGTGTGATGGGTGAGTGCTAGGCGCCAAGGTGGGAATTCTTCTTCTTTGTTGAGAGAAGGTTGTTTCTAGAGCCAGGAGAGTTCTGCAGGGAAATATTTGCAGTGATATGCTCAGGAAACATGTTGTAATGGGCAAGCGAGAAAAAACAGCCCAGACCCTATACTCTACAGTGATTTTAATCTCAGATGAAAAATAAATGCTGAGCAAGTGAGAAGTGGAAAAGTTTCAGACAATAGTAAGTTTTTATACAGAAAAGTTTTGGACAAAAATAACTGTTTATATTGTGTCCAGGGGCTGGAAAATCAGCTCTTTACAGGCAAAATCCCACTCCATATTTTCTTCTGAAAAGTATTGTTGTCAAATAAAATCCCTCTATTAAAAGAAAATGAAGTCCAACAAAAGTTGTTTCATAAAACAATCAGAACCTAACTTACAAAAGGAAAACAAAAGTAGTTGCTTAAGTGGAAGGGTTTTGGTTTGTGTGAAGGGTTTCTCATTTTTTCATGCAAGCTGACAGCTTTTCACCAGGAAACTGAGTATTACCATTACAACAAATGCAAAGAAAACTTGGTGAGCAGCTGGCAACCTGTGTCATTTTCTTCTTGCCTTGCTGATGATCTTCTGTTCCTTCCATTCCACTGCAAATCCTCTGCTATTTATTTCTCCTTCCTTGCCTTCTCACAACCCATCTTTGTGGATTGCCCTCCTTTTTGGTCTCAGAGCCTTAACTTATGTCCAGTTCTCTGGAACAGCTCTTTACTTTCTGAAACACGTTTCTTGCCATCTTTTTAGATCTTTTTTCCACTCAACTTTATTTCCCCGCTTAATTTTTATCGCAAAATAGACAAGGAAGAAGAGATGCTTAGAAAAGTGCGTAACATAAATGTGCAGTATGAAAAACTCTTTGAAGACAAGGATTTTCAAAAGCTGAATTTGTTCACTGGGAAACTCACCACATGTTGCAAGTCTGAATCTTCAACTGTTCAATTTAAGGCCTTTACACTGGGAGCCATCATTGCTTTTCCTTGGGGAGTGTATGAGTGCCACTGCTTCGGTGCAGGGTTTCTTGCAGCATTTGGAAGGAAGCTGAGCCAATGGCACGATACTGCCCTGCTCTGTTCTGCAGTGACTGCAGTAAGTCATACAGAAAGGACTACACAATTCCTGTAAAAAATCAACTGTAAAATCAGCAATAAACTAGCACTGACCTGATGCCATACTTAGATACCTTTAGACTTTGGGAAAAACCTGTAGCTCTCATGCACTTGCAGTTGCTTCAGAAAAAAGTAGGTAAGTTTCTCCTTTTCAAATAGTCTCTGATTTTTATGATCTCCTAATTACAGAATGTACAAAAGAAATTCACACATGTTTACAAAACAAACACTTTACGGTACTTGTATAATTACAAACTCTGCCATTAAATTAGTGTTTCATGCGTTTGTGTTTTAATTATTAACTGCAGCAGAATATAGCTAAAGCAGAAAACATGTAATTTCTATGATAATAACGGAGCATGATTAGCTGCATATCTTTCTATAATGTGTTTTTCATTTGCATTCTTCCCTTGTCTTACTTGCATTTAGGCCAGTGCAAGAGTCTGGCATCCTCCCTCTTAACAGGTGGCAGGTGAATATAATACATTTTATTTTGTGGAATTTATTAGGATCTTCCCAAACCAGGTGAAACATGGTGGGTTTTCTGTAATTCCACAGTCTTATGGATCAAACTGGTACATTGGACTCAATAGCACTCTGAGGGCCCAGGCTCCTACGGTGTGTATACAATGGCAATACCAGTTCACTCTGGTGGTCAGGCTCCACTTTCTCACAAATTTTTTTCAGTTATTTAATTCATGGAACTTTCCCCCACTTAGTTTCCATGGCACTGTTTAGTATTTGTCAAGTTAGTCAAGTAATATTTTTTCTCCTTTAGCCTTGTTCTTCCCAGACAGAGACAAAACTGAATGTTTCCCCAATGGTTCCCCTCATGAAACAGGAGAACAACTGCATAACTCCTGAAAGCTGCCTCCAAGGTCTGTGGGCTGGGTATGAGAGCTGACAAATCTTGAAAATGTTCTGATGATTTACTTGATCAGATTACAGGTGTCCCTTACAGGTGGCACAGTACAGATCCTGCATCTTATAGAAGTAGACTAGTCTCAATATCTCTACAGCTTTATTCCTTTACTGTAGACATCATGACATGATACCAGCTTAGGCAAAGCTGCCCTGACAGACTTTTCAGAGTCCCTAACTGTACAGAGAGGGCTTTCATTTCTCCTCAAGGGCCTGTGAAGGCTCACTCCATCATCTACACAACGCTAATTATAATTCTCTGAGATGTGTTATTCTCATCTACTCTAAGACTTGCCATCTTTTCCCACTTTCAATAACCTGGATGTGTATAAATGGAATACTAAAAGGGCATACAGAATTTTTTATCCTCACTACCGTAAGACCAAGAATCTGATGGGAGGTGAAGAACATGGAAGGCTCAAATAGACACTGAATGCCAGAATATCATGATGTTAAATGCACATGGCACATAAAGTCCACTTGTGTAACTGATGTGGCAACAAACATACTGCAGATAATGATTAATCATGCATAGAGGCAGAGAAATAGGGTTATTTTTACTGCAAGTAATTATTTTCTGTAAAAGATAGCATGTATTAGGATATAGTTAGATGACCTTTTTAATCAAATTCACTGAACTAATAAAAGTGGTCTGTTTAAACTTCCCCTGGTGAGGCCTTCCTTGTGTGACCCACACATTCATTTCAATAGGACTCCATTTGTTCTGCAAAGCCACAATTTCACAATTCAGTTCATACTGAAAGATTGGCACACGTAACTTCTCCATGCAACTCTCACCCACATCTACCATGGCTGAATTCGATCCAAATCACTTAACATTATTTTCCTTAAATATTCATTTTTCAGATAAAGGGTTTATATAACCTGTCGCCTTATATTATAGCTGATGTAAAAAGTTTTTGACTGCAACCCTAAATGTTTTATCACCTGTCAGACATTTCAATGATAATAAAAAGTAACATCCTTTAAATTAATTAGACATGATTAGGACTTCAAGCCCACAGGCCACTTCATTATGCAAAAATTATAAGTTAGCTATTTAAATTACCATTAAATTGATTCTTATGTTAATTGATCTCTCACTTATAACTCCTGTTCTTAATTTCTGTAGGAAATTACTAGGGTTTAATACAAGTAGCTAAAATGTTTTAAGTAATCATTCAAATAAAGAAAATACACTGAAAATGTTGATAAATATTTTTCACTGCATTCTTTTTACATAAAAATACAAATAACTTTAATAAAATATATCAGACATCACTCACACAACCCTATTACCATGCAAATTGTTGTGATGCGCTCCTCTACCCTACCATTCAGCATAAGTAAAAAGTTCCTTCTACACATGCGCAGAGGTGGTTTTCTGAGATATGCGATGATTTGAACAGGGTATTGAAAGGCAGAACTGAGGTCACGGAATACAATCAAACCAATAATGCAGAATGATAATAGCAGAGATGGGCATTCAAATCCATTTAGGTCACATACTAACATTTAGACAGGATACAAATCTTGAATTTTCAAGGACTGCTTGCCTCCCTTACGGCAAAGAACCAAAATTCCTGGAAAATGTGTCATTTGTTCCTCAAGTCTGGGTCTGGCAATGCAATAGTAGAACAGAACTGTTTGTTTCTCCAAACTGTTTCACTTTCTTAGCTATTACATTAAAGCATGTTTATGAATTCAGTTTAGTGACCTTGCCCTTTTGGTTTCACACATTTCTATGAAATCTCAATCTATGAGATATGAAATCTCATCTGCCAATTAGTTTCTGTCCCAGTTTATTAGGTTTCTGAATGGTGCAATTCACACAGGAAATCGAGATACAAATGATATCCTTTAAGGCTGTTGGCAGTGGCTGAGCTGTCATTGATCTGAGTCGAGACAGTATTTTTCTCTCAGTCCTTCCAAGGGGGTTCAGAGTTTGTACGATGCAGATGAACAGCATCTAAAAGGAGATAAAGGAGGAACCTTTATGACCCAAGTATCTGCAGAGTTCTTCGCCGTATTGCCAGTATGTTCAAACCTCAATTATGCTCCCAGGCATGCAAAAGATGCCTTTTAGGATTTTGCTGTTAAAAATATCACTCCGTTGGACTGTAGCAGAGCTCGCAATATATCAAACACATTCAACTAGAAAACCACCATAATGGAAGAAATCCTAGCAGGCCAGGCTGCCATGTGGTGCTCTGGGACATCTTGACCTCAGAGCCAGGAGTTGACCTACCTCTTATATAGCAAACCTCTTATGAAGCAAAACGTTTGGTCAGGTGTCTGGGACTGCCTTGCCTCATGGAGTGCACAGAAGTAGCCTTATGTTTTAATACCTTCTCCAAAACAGCAAGTGCAGCTTTGATAGCACCCTGTGCTTTAAACACTTGATACTTCACCTATCAATACAAACAATATATCAACATAAGCAATGTATGCTTCAAGATATACTTGAGATGATAAAAATACAATCTTGGAGATATTAAAATTTACTTACAGATTATATTTTTATGCCCCATGCTGCAGCTGTGGGAAGATAGTCTTGAAAGACTGCTGGATCCAGAATCTTCTAAAAATCTGCTGATAATGCAATCCATGTTAATGAGTGACATCTTTCAGCTGATAGTGTCTGCAATTTTTATTCTCAACAGATATTTTTTGTTACTAGGGACTTCCACCTGACTTCGTTGTAACAGGAAAAGCAAAATAGTATTTCTCTCTGAACTTCCCCTGCAAATAGTGATCTTCAGGTACAGAGCAATAGAGCTTCAGATGGTCTCAAGGGACAGATATAGAACAGTTTAGCAACATCTATCAGAGTGGCCATTGTTCTGGAAGTGATGGAGAAATTTAACAAAGCAAAAACCTAAAATGAACCTTAACAAAATACCTGTAATATATTTAGCATAGTAAAGTGTATTGAGATTGCCTTAGATCACACTGAGCAGTTATGTCTTAATTGTTTTCCCTGAGGAAGGAAATGTGAATAAATGAAATAATATTCCAGTAAGTAGCCAAGGGTTATTGAAAGAACTGATCTATACAGGATCAGTAAAGTAACAGTTCAACAGATAAGAATCGGCTCCACTGTCACACTGAGATAGTCCTGGAAATAACATTTACCTTCAAGTTTCTTTATTTTATATTTATTATTATTTGTTACATTTGTATTCACAGTCTAAGAAGTTATTGTAAACTATAGTCGTACCCAGTAGCACCACAGTAATTAAATTGCATAATACTTTACATTATGAACTTTTGTTTCTGACTTTTATAGCTCAGTAGTAAAAAAGTAAATGCACAAGTCTGAAAGTTGGCATCCAGAGCTTCAAGGATTTAGTTTGGGAATGACGTGAGTTTTTAAAGTAAAGTTTCAATGATAATAGTTCAGCTGTTTGGGGGTTTCCTACTGAGGATTTTTTTAACATTTGTGTAACTTCAAAAGTTCTGCAGAGTAAGCAGAAAAATTTGGCGAGGAATTAGTTCATAATATGGTTTAATTACTTTGGCAATACACGTATATTTTAAGTAGCCAAGATATTTGAGTTTGAAAAAGGTGCTCAGCAGAGGTATATTTGTGTGGATTCTTTTTTAGCATAATCTGCCATAAAACAGTTGTTCTTATTCTGTGAAATACACTTTCAAGTACTTATTACTTAAATACGCTCTAAAATTTCTAAATTCATTCCCATATTCTCTTCACTGGAAATGAGACATATAACAGATTTTGCTGGCATAGCAACTGCAAGTTGGTCTGCAAGAACAGAAAGTAAAGTTATCCCTACTTTAGTTTGTATATTCAAAGTAAAAATAACATAAATTCTTATTATCAAGATAGCACTTTTCAAACTACATAGGTTGCTCCGAATGTACTGACTCCTATTTATTCTCATGAAAACACTGACAGATAGAAAGAGCTCAATAACACTACTTGATAGAGAAAATTCTCAGCAACAAAGCACTGTTTTTCAACACACTCACCACTATTAGCTATGCATTTTCACCAGTGATGAACAAGATCTTGAACGCTAAGCTTGTAAAAATCTGTGCCAGTGGAGGTGACCCACTGTTGTCGCTACTGAAATGCATCACCCACCATCTCACTGTGATCACATCCACTGTCTGGTTTCTGGAAATGTTCAGCAAACATCAGTGAGTATCAGTGGGTGCAATTTTTTTTCCCCATGGAGGAATTTATTTCCATACCTTTTCTTCATACACACTTCCATGTCAGACGTCATTTGGTCAAATTCTCCCTCTACTACCATCTGTCAAACAGCAACAAAATTTAGCAGACTACTGGTGGGAAGGTTTGGCCTCTGCTTCCATACCACCAATATCTGCCTCTGACATTGTGAGCCAATATAATAAAATAGGAGCATTACTTTCGGAGTAGAGCTCATACTTACCAAAGCCTTTTATTAGGAACATTTTCACTCTCCTTTTTCCATAAACAGGCAAACATAATAGAAAAATATGTTGCTAGTCATATCATACCAGAAGACTATTTCTTCAGACTGATAGATTCGGTGCTGTCATAGAGTAGTCTTTGACAATAGAGTGTATTCTTTTGAAGTGGCAAATTATAACAACTTTTAGAAACTTTAACTGAAAATAGGATCAAAGAGTCAATACTTTTTTGTTGTTGTTTATTTGTTGAAAATTTTCTATCTGATCCAGTGGATCATAGTGTGGAATTGATATTTCACAAGAAGGCTTTTTAGCTCTGTATAGAGAAATTGTGAATTGACACTAAGGCATTGACATTATGAAAGGTCCCACAGACCATAGAAAGCTTTCTTTTTAAATTAGTTTTTAACATTGAGATAGAATGAGAAGGAAAACTTGTCTAAAGTTTGTTCCATAGCCTCTCCATCTGCTCACCTGTGTCTCCTTTTAACTACTGCACATAGATGCATAAATGGAGAAGGAAGAAAACTCTATCGTCTTTCCAAAGTCTGATCCTTCTTACATGCCTGGGTTATTGACTCCTATCCCTGAGATCAAAAGAGTGAGCTATGGATATTTTACGCATTAAATACAAATTCCGCTCATCATTTTGCTGTCCAGTATGGGGAATGTTTTTGGTTTTTTTGCCCTGGCTATTCAGTCACGGGTATTAAGTTTGTCTTAGAGCATTCTAGTGAAGACACTCTATCCACATCCTTATGAATCCACATCAGAAATGGTCTTAGGGGAAGATGTCTGCATGTAGTAGGATAGCGATGAGCTTCTAATATCTATTACTGAGCAAATGAGCAGTTCAGTGGTGTGGAGTTAGTGGCAGTCCTCTTCAGGTGGGAATGATTTACAAATGACTTCATGGTGCAGATAATAGTTTCCAAATAAATTGAATTGAATTGCAGCTTAATTAAACAACATTTTTTCTTCTTTTCCCATTTACCTGAAATAGCCATAACTAGGATTAACTGTTGTATGAGAACGTAAAATAGAGAGGCAGTCTCTAGAATTGCAAACCCTAAAGCTTTGTAGGGATTTAAAGATTATAACCAACACTTTGACCTGGCAATAGATGGGTAGCCAGGAAAAAGCATGGACTATGAGTACAGTGTACCATTCTGATAAAATGAACCATAACATTCAATACCAGATAAGGCTTCCATGGACATTGGCTTCCCAATGTTATGCTGTATGTCAGTTTCACTCTTAGAAGACATTAATACTGTAACATTTTCTCAGCATCTGATATCTGGGCAATTTAGTCAAATAACTGAACTTCAGCTACCATCTCTGTGCAGGTGAATTATGTACATGTATATGTATGGTTCTGTCCTGAAAGAGGCCTTTGTGTCGAAAAGCTAAAGTTTATGTCATTTCAAGGATACAGCTTTCAACTCTGGTACATGTCTAAGAAAACCTTCTCCTTTCTGCACCAAGAATTTTCTCCATTGCCATGAACAGCAGCACCATTCCGCCTGCTATTCACACCACTAGCATGGACATAATCTTTGTCCAGATTTTCAGATGTTATAACCAAGCTCAGTTTCATATATTATGGCACAGTATTTCAGAAAACAACAGATGGTGCAGGAAGTCAGGCATATTCAAAAAAGAATAATAATTTTCTTTTCTTTATTGGATGACTGGATGACTCTGAAGTTACTGTATTATCCTTTGTCTCCTATATGTTGCCAATGTGACATGCTTTTGTTTTTGTTCTGTTTTGTGCAGTCCCAGTCATGATGCATCCTCATCCAAAGCTAGAATTGCAAGATGCTACATTAATATTGCACTCTGCAATGGCATCTCTTAGCACCACGTGAAATCTCTTTTCCTTCCCTTAGTGGTGGAATCAGTCCAAGGATGCTGAGGATTTGGACCACTCTGAAACTGTACACCAGAAAAGAAACTATGATTAGTGTCCATGATGGGTATCATGCTGAGGTTAAAAGAGAATGGCTGAAGTCTTTCACTGAACCATTACGTGCAGCAAGATCTCTCTTCCTCCTCCCCTCCAAATGTCCCTTCCCTTCCCTTCCCTTCCCTTCCCTTCCCTTCCCTTCCCTTCCCTTCCCTTCCCTTCCCTTCCCTTCCCTTCCCTTCCCTTCCCTTCCCTTCCCTTCCCTTCCCTTCCCTTCCCTTCCCTTCCCTTCCCTTCCCTTCCCTTCCCTTCCCTTCCCTTCCCTTCCCTTCCCTTCCCTTCCCTTCCCTTCCCTTCCCTTCCCTTCCCTTCCCTTCCCTTCCCTTCCCTTCCCTTCCCTTCCCTTCCCTATGAGAATCTGAAAACTCAACATTTTTCAATTATTAGAGGCTTTTGTTTCCTCCTGGAAAGGATTTTCAGGGGTACAAAATCTATTTCTTAAATATTTAATTTAATCTTTTTTTCCAAATCCAAAAGCAAAGATGACGTGGTAAACTTGGTAAACTCAGATTTGCATGGAAAAGCTCTGCGTATCATGGAAAAGGCAGCTGCTTGGGGTAGGTGATGGGGGCCTTTGAACTCTGAGTCTATTGCAGATGCCCTGGTTCAATCAGGAATTAATTCAGAGAAGTCTGTGGCCTGTATTATGCAAGAGGTCAGACTACAGGGTCACAGTCATCTCTTCCAGCATAATAATCCATGAATCTGTAAGAGCTACCATCTTTTACGGTTCATTTCTTCTAAATGCTTATGTTTACTTGTATCTGTAACATTCTTTGGTACAACATATACAGCAGTTCATGTAAGTTAGCATTAATACATTTGCCTAAATATTTCATTTTTATTTTTCATTTAAAAAATCAGAAAGCGAGTCATAGATGAGGAGATGAAAACTTATTTCAGATATCATTCTAAGAGAAACTTTAATTTTCTTCTCTCACAGTGGATCTATTTCCTAGGCTAGAAGATGTTTTTAAAATATTTTCACAGAGGTTAGGATAGGATCCTGAGCTTTTGCATAGGGTCATACTACAAGAAGGTTGACTTAAATGTCAGCAGAACTTTAAATCTAACTGTCAGAGAGCTCTATATTTTTGGCAGTTACAGGCCGCCTTTATTCTGTTTAATGATGAAGGTTTGACTTCATTTGATTTTTCCTTTTTAGCCAGATGAACGATGCATCTTTCTTTAATTTTGATCTTCATCAACCATTTGGCCCAGTAATAGTATGCAAATTGAACTCTTCAAAAATTAATGCTAACATTTATTAAATAATGCATCATACAATAAGATAATTTGAAATTCTAAGTTGAACTCCCTTCTCATAAGAGAGAGGTCTTTTTTTTCTTGTGTCATCTTCATAAAATATCTTTATAGTCTTTCTAAATACCTTGGATGTGTTTCGTGGATTTTGGCAAATTAGTCTCTACCGAGGCCATTGATAAGGTGATATTCCCTCTGATCCAGAGTTTTGATATCTTCTATTCCTTGAGATATTCTATTTTCACATAATTGTTAATATTTTCTTAGCTTGAACATTCTGTAAAAGAAGTATTAACTAAAGGCAGAAAATTAGTAAAGACATAAAAATTCACAACAGATATGGTGACATCTTTTGCAAAGAGGCATTATCTTTATGTCATTACATGTGATGTGGGTCCAACCAGCAATTTAGCTGGATACGCATTATTGTACTCTGTAGGCTCAGGACACTTCACAATGTGTAGAAAGGTAAATACACCGAGGATTTATATACATTTATCTGTATACATATAAAACCCAGTTTTTATTGTACTTACGGTACTTTGGGGAAATCAGAATCAGATCCTAAAGGTAGATCTGAATTTATAGTACACAGTTCTTTATTTAGTTTGACAAAAACAAGTGCGGATTTTAACCACATTCAACTAAAAATGAATCACCACAGGCAAATGTCTTTTTGAATGCACCTTTTTCTGAGTTAAGCTTTATTTTCGCTTTTTTTCTCCTACATTTAGTGTGTGCATCAGTCTGTCACATTCCACTCATTTATGTACTGGCTATGACACAGGCAGATGCAGTAACAGAGGCTGGTAAAATGACCAAAAAGAAATAAATACAGCAGAGTAGTACAGTCTGTTTAGTAGGAGTGGATCTCTGCAAGCACAAATCAAGCAGGATAGCAAAACCATCACTCTCCTGGTGCTGAACAAATCTCTGAGTGGGGTGGGCAAGTATATGCTTTCCTTCACCATCTCTGCAGCAGTTTCTGCACCCTCCCTGCAGAACGTGCTTGCATGCCAGAGACCAACAGGATATGTCTTAACCTTTTCTGCTCCTGCACACTGACATGGGCAAAGAGTAGCTCACAAATCCATGTTTTCAGGTGAAGGCTTTCATAAAAGCATATTTTTTTTTTTTAATTTGGTATAATTGCCACTACTGTGTTTGGCAAGGGGTGCATTCTCAGTGGATTCATATGTTTAACATATATTGTTTTGCTTCCTGCATCTACGAATGTCCCCATGTTTGCTTCCAGTGGAAAGTGGATCCTTAGGTCATGCTGTCATTGAGCAATGGTTTTCCATTTGTGCCTTCAGTTTCCTGGCAGCTTTACCAAGCAGAGGCAGTGAGTGCAGATAAGCACTTTCACTGAGAGCAGAACTGCAGTGTGCATACAGAAAAAATTAAAAAAAAGTTACATACAGAAAAAATATTTCGCCATCATGGAATCATAGAATCATCAAGATTGGAAAAGACCCCTAAGATCATCCAGTCCAACTGTTCACCTACCACCAATAATTCTCTACTAAACCATGTCCCTTAGTATAGCACCTAGAAGTTTCTTGTGCACCTTACCTTCAGGGATGGTGGCTCAACCACCTTCCTGGGTAGCCCATTCTAGCAAATAATCATTCTTTCAGAGAAGAAATTTTTTCTAACATCCAACCTCAACCTCCCCTGGTGCAATTTGAGGCCATTCCCTCTAGTCTTATCACTAGTTACACAGGAGAAGAGGACAATCCCTGCCTCGCCAGTCTCCCCTCAGACAGTTGTAGAGAGCTATAAGGCTTCCCCTGAGCCTCCCATTCTCTAAGCTGAACAATCCCAGCTCCCCATAAGACTTGTGCTTCAGACCTCTCACAGGTTCACTGCCCTTCTCAGGATGCACTCCAGTGCCTCAATGTCTTTCTTGTAGTGAGGGGCCCAAAACTGAACTCAGTACTCAAGATGCAGCCTCATCAGTGCTGAGTACAGAGGGACGATCACTTCCCTGTTCATTCTGGCAGCACTATTTCTCATACAAGCCAAGATGCCATTGACCTTCTTTGTCACCTGGGCATGCTGCTTCCTCATGCTTAGCCAAGCATCAACCAACACATCCAGGTTAATTTCTGACAAACTGTCTTCCAGCCACTATGCCCCAAGCCTGTGTTGTTGCCTGGGGTTGTTGTGGCCAAAGTGCAGGGCCCGACACTTGGTCTTGTTGAACTTCATCCCATTGGCCTCAGCCCAGTAATCCAGCCTATCCAGATCACTCTGTGACATTTACTCCCAGTTTGGTGTCATCTGCAGACTTACTGAGGGTGCACTCAATGCTCTCATCCAGGTCATCAATAAAGATATTAAACAGGACAGGCCCCAAGACAGATCATTGGGAAACAGTACTAATGGCTGCTCACTAGCTGGATTTAACTCCATTCACCACCACTTTCTGGGCCTGGCCTTCCAGCCAGTTCTTTACCCAGCATGGAGTGTACCTGTCCAAGCCATGGGCTTCCAGCTTCTGCAGGAGAATACTGTGGGAGACAGTGTCAAAGGCTTTGCTGAAGTCTAGGTAGACTACATCAAGAGCCTTTTCCTCATCCACAAGGGATGTCCTTAAATTATAGAAGGAGATCAGATTGATCAAGTAGGACCTGCCTTTCATGAATCTATACTGGTTCATGGCACGGCAGACTGAAGCACTTCCAACCTTGGTTCAGCCCTCCTACCCTGTACAGCCATACTGAGACAATAGTGTAAGGGCTAAAGTATGTGGAAATGTGAGCTAAAGTTTTGCTTCTCACTTGTGTTGAGCACTGGTTCCATCTGACACATTAGGACACAGACACTAGCTCCTTGGGCTGCAGAAAAGTCAAAGGCATCTGGATGTGATGTTAGTCGCCTTCGTCCCTTATGTACAGCTGCTCTCAGAAGCTGAGGTGCCATACTCACTCTGTTTAGGTGATACTTTTATCTTTTTTGTTTCTTTTGAATAGATATTACTTTAGCAGTCCAAAAGGCCACTATTTTTATGAGCAGAAAAGAGTGATCTATTTGAGTATTATGGGCTCCTATCTGAACACAAAATATTTGGCAAATTTGAAAAAGAGAACATGTGGCCTGAATAATCAACCAGAGGAATTCGCAAAGGTTTGGCTTGGCTTCCCTAAGTTCTTCTCTGATTTGTCTGTTCTTATAACTGCCACCTGTTCTTTTTTTTTTCCTCTAAATTTGCAGGTTTTTAAAGCTAGAAAGGATATGATGATAATTTAGTTTGACTTTTTGGATAAAATAGAAACTATAATTTCATCCATTGTTTTGTACCCTTTAGAAAGACATCAAGGGTAGAATTCTAGGCAATGCCTATTACCTCCTTACATAAAAACTTACTGATAGCTATTTTTATTGCTGAGAACATTACACCATTTTTGCTTTCATAATATGAATTTTGACCATTCTTTGAATGAAGGTTAAAGAGCAAGCTGAAATCTTCTGCCTTTTGGCTTTTTACTTACTGGCTCTGGCCAAGTCTCTTCTTTCACATTGTCTTTGATAAACTAAAGAAGCACAGCTGTACAGTTCTCTTCCAGTAAGGCAAGTTCTATATCTTTACCCATTCCTCTGGCTCTTTATTGAGCTCCTTGCAATTTGACAGCATTCAGTGTTCCAGTAATAGTTACACCAAGTCTACATCACCTTACTTTTGAGAATATTGACATATACAGGTAGGCAAAGAAACATCTTCACATGTGACTGCAATCTTATGCCAGAGTAAGAAATGTCATTCAGTTTCAGCTTCAAATTGAATAATGTCAAAGAATTCTGAAGTTTTGTATTTATAGCACTCAAGGTTGTTTTTTTTTTTAATTACAGTTTATCTTCCAAAATACCTGCAATTAAAAAAAAAAAAAAAAAAAGGAGTTGAATTAATGATGACGGCTGAAGAAAATTGTTGAGTAAAATCTGCTTCCCGCAAGAATGGAGCAGTTTTCAAGGATAGCAGCTCTGCAAAGGCAGCATGGACCTTTCAGAGCTTTCATGGACTTACTGCTAAGGTAAAACCATACAGGACATGGCAGTTCATTTTCCTTTCAAATCCAGTGCATGAGAGAGAGGAGGTCAAAAGACAAAACCACGTTTCCATTAAGTCATTTGCTGTGAAACTGCTGCAGAGAAGGGATTTTAAGCACTTCTAATGTAATCTTTTAATCTACACACTTAATCAAACTTCTTCATCTTCAAAATGAATCCTGCTGATGGAGTGTGTGAAATATACAGCAACATGGAGTTGCAATCTAATTGGAAAATTCTACCTATCATACGGAGAACATGTTGCATGCCTTGATTTACACTAGTACAGACCTACTGGCTTTTACTCTGTGTAAATGTAATGATGTACACTGTGCATTATGTTCATTGTATTTTATTCCATATGTGCTACTAGTGAAAAATGTATGCTATCAAACTTAAACCTCTAATAGCAAACATCTCAAGGCTAAACTACTCTCCAACTCATCCACGCAACGTGTATCCAGGCACAGGTCTGAAAGAACACTGTAACTCACGTTGTTTAATGACTGACTTGTCCTAATACTTTCCCAGAGGGCTAGTATGGAGGGCTGGAACCTCCTTCTCTCTAGTCGGAGAGTACAGAGTACAGAGAGAAGTCTGCTAAGCGAAAGATTGAGGAGTCTTCTCTGCTTGATGTCCTCCATAGAAACTGCAGGTGAATTGCAACATCCTTCACAAATCCAGCATGCACTAAGTTTCAACTATATATAGCAAATTAGAACACTCTGCATACAAAATATATTTATTTCTCCATCCAAAACCAGCTAGGCATTCCCCAGCCACTAGAGAATGATCCATCAAAAAATACATAACTCTGTTTCTTATCATAGGTGGCAGTTTCTTTATGGAGTATCCATCCAAAGAATTCTTCCTTTTCTCATGAATAGGGAAGAATGAATGATGTGGCTAGTGATTAGTTTGCCTCAGTTGTAGATTTCTGCACCTTTGTTTTTACCACTGATCTAATCTTTTTAAGACGGGACTCCAGCAGAATTCAGCCCCAAACTCAAGTGTCTTCACACCATGAGCTTATTTTCTTATTCTGGACTTTTTTTTTTTTCTCATGTATTCTTTTTAATGGACTTTTATTCCCTAGGATGCTCTAAGCATCTTATGGATATTTTTGTTATTAAGATTAAAAATCAGAAATATCTCAGATTTTATAAGCCAACTTCAAAATTACTGTGCTTTGTCATGAACTTCAATGTTAATATTTTTGTTTCTGTGACTTCGTATATACTAGTGTTTTCTTTTACAAGCATATATATTCTTTCAGTCTGGTAAGAACATAGACCGAGGCTACATGATTTTCTTTTCAAATGTTGAACGTGTGTTGCTCTATCTTTTTTTGTAGTGCAAAAATAAATTCTTCCTATCATGCTCAGAAGCAAATGTGTTCTATGTTTGCTTCTTATTTTAAGAGTTTTAATAAAAATGTAATTAAAAATGTTTCTTAAGCTGTAACATTTTTAACACTTTCTGTTTCTATAGCATATACTATATCATGAATAATGTGATTACACCAGATGTAATATAGGGCTTCTCCATATGAATATGAATTATGTCCATGCAATGGTTTTCTATATCTATCTTTTATTATGTGACACAATTTGCTTTATTTTCCTCAGGGCACAGCTTGAGCTCAGTTACCACCTCTGATTTTTGTGTGGATAATAAAATATTTATAGTCTTCAAAATTAGGTGCTGAGACTGTGATTAGAGTGGTATGAATGAGCTACTGAATAGATAAGGGCATGACATTATGCACATGCATTACCACATACTGAACTTATATGCACAAAATCACAATTTGTGTGTGTATGTGCATGTCTGTGATTTCAATTCAGCAATTATTTTTTTCTTACCTGTGGCATTACTCCTGAACTTTTACCTGTCCTATGCATTCACCTGTTGGGAAGAGCTTTTGTCTGACATCCTCCATTGCAGCTCTGCTGTTCAGGATGCAGCTGGGGACATCTTCAGCAAGACTACGATTTTTCTAAGTGTTTATTCAAATTACAGTGTGATTGCCTCGATTCAGTTGACCTCCCTGGGTAAATAATAGCATTCCTTGCAATTTTCTGTTAGGTGAATTATACCTTAAAAGCCAGTGTTCTGTGTTCAAAACACATTTGGACAATGTCCTTATTAATATCCTTTAACTTTTGGTTAGCTCCGAAGTGGCCATGCTGTTGGACCAGATGATCTTTTTAGGTGAATCCTAATTGAACTACTTCTATTCTATTCTATTCTATTCTATTCTATTCTATTCTATTCTATTCTATTCTATTCTATTCTATTCTATTCTATTCTATTCTATTCTATTCTATTCTATTCTATTCTATTCTATTCTATTCTATTCTATTCTATTCTATTCTACTGTTACCAACACAGACACTGATGAATTTATCACTCCAGAAATGCTTATGATCAGATTTCTTTACTACACTCTGCTCTCCCCTCTCCATATCCCACATTGCACACTTGATTTTACTGGTGGCCTTTAACTGTAGGCTGTTTCTTTGTCATTGTACTTACTGATGAATGTCTGAGAAACAATTCATAACAAAAATGCCATGTTAAGGTAAAGGATCATTGAAAACCATTTGCCTCTATTAAATAAATTTTAGGATGTGATGCTACTTTTCATTCCTGATTCCTTCTAGTAATACTATTCGATCCTTGGCTGCTTGCCTTGCTCAGTTCAGATCTGTCCATTTTGGAGGGCCTATAAAGGCAGACATTACTTTGCAGACCCAATCATAATAGGAAACTTTAAGCTTCCTCAGTCCCCAGAAATGTTAGGTGTACCATGAATTAACTCTACCCTTCAATAAAGTGCTTCTACCCTTTATATTTTGATTGAACACAATAAGCAAGTTAATCTGCCTGTATAAAGCCCCAAAGAATGTATTCAGATTCAAGGATAATTTATGAATCTATTTGTTATTCTTTGAATAGAAAGTCAGTTTCTTAATATTTTGTTCTTAAAAATTATTTTTTCTCTTTGTCAAAAAATTATTGTATGACAAATTGTGTATTAATAATGATAAAGTAATTACAGAGGATCCACACTGTAAGTCTTCAAAAATAATCGGCAATTTGGCCAAAAAAATTGATGGCATGTTACAGACTCAAAAGAACTGGATATCTGTAGGCTCCTTTAAAACTGAAGGGGTTATATATGGAAGTACCAGACCTATTGCTGCACACAACTCCTCTGCTAGTATTCTCCTTTTTGTAGTGTTTGAGAGCATTGTTTCATCCCTCTCCAGGGGCAATGCTGACATTGCTGTGGCATATACATGTCATACAATGAACTGGCTGTTAGCAACATGATGATCTGAAGCCAGCTTCCTTTTCCCAACCAAGTTTAGATGTTTTGCAATGGTGAAGCAACATTAATCACACAGTGTGTTTAACCATTGAATATCTAATTTAATATTAGTTAAACTTGATCAACAATTCAAGAGTTTAGGGTCACATTATTAACAGAAAACATCAATCCTTTGGATAATTCAATTAAAAAACATCAATAAAAATCTAATTTCAAAAGTCACTAGTATCCCAATATACCATATCCGACAGACAGAAACTGCTCAGCCACCATTGAATCATTGCCTGTTTTAATAAGTATTCAGAAATTATACTGAGACTTCAAAAGAAATTGTAAGGAATTGTTAGCAGGTTTATTAATGTTTTATGTTTTATTAAAAGTTTGGGTGTACATTTCACAATGAGCAACATCAAAAATCAGACTTTCTGCCTGTAATTTTGCTTCCTCCTGTCTTTCTGCCTTTGGGATTCGCTCTTTTCCTTTCATCAGCTGCCATTTTCAGCAGCATGCAGTAATTTCATGGCTCATTGCAAGCGCTGAAAACCTTTGAAACCACAAATGCTAACCTACCTGGCCTGCAGCCATTTAGGAAGAGATTAATTTAGCAAACAGAAGCAAAACACTTTCTACTTCTAGCCTGTGCATAATTTCACTTCTATCTATATTTATTTTACAGTGAGCAGCGTAATGACAATTTCAGTAATTGCAACTCTGTAAAAATTTGCCTACCTAGCTTATCTCACTATCACAAGACTGTGAGTCAGTCAGATTAGAAAAAGTACAGCATGTGAAACTGCATTGGTTGCCTTCCAAAAAAATATGTGTTTTATATAAAACTTAAGTGATGCTTTGCACTTGTTTGTATACTTATCTATAGGACAATGGATTCTCCATGATGTTTGCTTGGGATGTGTGTGCCTTTTTAACGCCCCATGATTTATGGGTGCTTTTCCCATACAAAAAGATCAGCAGCACTAGTAGGCTGCAAGTGCCAGCCCATTTCTGCAGACTTAGTTACAAATGGCTGTTATGGTGCTGTCAAGCGATTTGAACAGAACTGAAAGTCCATCTGGGGCAAATCTAAGCTATCATGCTTGGAATGAATTCAAATTCAAAATTAGCCTACAAACTGTTAGCTGGAAAAAAAAAATTCAGAATGTTTTATTGTTTCTAATTTAACTCAAAGATCAAATTCTGTAAGTAAACACACAAACTTTTCTTCTAATCCATGTTTTATTCCATCTGACCAGCATATTCAGATCTACATATTTACTGCCAAGCTAGTAAACATTTATTTAACCAGTGAAATAGAAATGGCTTGATTTCTGTGCTCCCCTCTGATTCCTCTCAGTGCTGAGTGTCCCAATTTTTACCAGTCCTTAATCACTGGGGTTTCTATGTCTATACTCCAATAAGTGTAAAGGTTACAATATTGTTCCCAAGGCTTTTATGCCATGTGATGAAAAAAAAAGAGATCAAAAAAGAGTTACTGAAGCAGGATTTTCAGACACATGGGAAGAAAATGATTTCTTGCAATTCCCAAGTCTGCCATGATAGCTAGCACGATAGCATCCTGTAGGAGGAATCCCTAAGGTATCTCACAGTTCCTGAGTGCTATATTGGCATCCTGGCACTGGTAACAAGGCAATCTGGTGCCACTTTCTGGCAGCCATTTCTCCAGGCTTGTGCTGCTTGGAAGGAATTTTAGCGACCTTGAGTGACCTTGCGGATGGCAGTCACCGAGTAATGGTTTCCTCTGCAGGATTATGCAGTGGCACTTCTCTCCATGAGGGGATGCAAGGAGGTTGCTGCCAGTGCCATGGAGAGAGATGGAGTCAGAGCAGGGATCCTCATTGCTGAAAATGAAATGGTTTAAAGTGTTCAGCTTTCCAGCTCTTTACATGGGAGTAGTGAAAGAGCGATTGAATATCATTGTTTGCTTGCTTTACTGCAATTCAGATACTTTTTTTATCAGCAAAAGGGAAGTGTACAGCATTAAACTTGTTTATGCAGTGTTTTTATAATAGCTAATTCATTTAAGCATACAGATACACAGACGGCAGCAGGATGACTGGCCAACCCACACAGATGTACACCTCCAATCTGGCATCCCAAAACATTCATAAAATATGTCAACACAGCCTGGATTCCTTCCATAGTTTATGTTAAACTATTGGTGTTCATACCATACAAGCAAAATATTTCTTGTTGTTAAAATTTGTGTCCCTGGTAAATAAATATAAAAACTAAACACATTCCCTCTAAATGCACAAGCCGTGTGCAGCAACGTTGAAGCAATATGTACTGTTTGCACTTCTAGTAACACTGGAGAAATTAACATTTGTAGAGCTGTTTATCATGCAGGCAAGTGATAATATGGAGGCTCCTGGGTTTTATTAGTATTCTGCTTTTAGCTGTGTGGCCCTGGTACGGCACCCTCTCTTTTTGCTGGATTCCCAGTGCTAAATGAAGGCACAAAGAGAAGAATTCAGTGAGGCACATGGAAGTGTGCAGTTGTCCTAGGGTCTTCCGTCCCATCTTGCAGCCTGGCACTGCCCCTGCTCACCCCACAGCCCAGTTATGGCACAGGCAGTTGGCAGAAACTGGATTTGTTTGGCAAGGAGTGACCTCAAGCAGTGGGAAGTAACAGTTCTGCTGAATATGAGAACATGCAGATGCTCTAGCACAGGATGAAGGCCAAGAATGAATCAGTCCTTGTTCAAGGTGGAGGAATAAAGCTACGTCTTATTTCTAGACCAGAATTCAGACAGAACCCAGAATGTGAAGGGTATTCATAGACAGAGTCTTCATGATCCACTGAGAACGAGACCAGCACAATGCTCTTCGAGTGTTGGCTCCCCCTGCCAGGCAGAGTCATCCCCTCCCCTCAGCAGAGCTATTCTTGCAGAAGGCCAGGATGTTGCTGGCAGCCACAATACACAGCTTCTGTCTGAGTAGGTCAGAAAACATCTCCCTTTCTGTCAAGGAGCAACAAGAAACACTGTTGTGAAGCAATAATTTGTAGTTCTTGTGGGGGCATTTGATTCTTTGAGGTTTGCCCAAAACTGTTCTTGCTCAGAACAGATCTTTTCCAAACCTAATGACCTGAACATTCATAAGTTTGACTGCTTATAATATTTCAGTTCCATGCACCCCTAGTATTTGTATATTGTTATCCAATGATTGAAAAGCTATTTTTAAATTTTATTTGTTCAGTGATGTCTCCAACGAATTATGCTGCTAATATCTAGCCATGCAAACTGAAATAAACTAGCGTAGTACTGTGAAATACTATAGAATAGTACAGTACAGTAAAATAGATATTCTGCCATTATGTTTAATGAATAATATTCTCCATTAACACATATTTCTACATTTCAGTAACTCCAGAGCTATAACATAGACCACTCAAGAAAATACATGGTAAACAAGATAAAATTTTACTCTGGCTGTGCAATATGAAATTGCTTAGTAAAATTAGTGAGCAATGTATGCAGAGGCACCGTAGGATTTAGCAGATATTCAGGTGTACCCTCACCTTTCCTTGATTAACAAAAATGTCCATCGAGATAAAGGGCTAGTGTGGAGAGAAGAAAGCAATACTTGATCATTAATACACAAATGCAAAACTGCACTGCTGTTAGACATGCAGAAGTCAGTAAAACCACATGCTGTTTGGAGAGGATTGAATTATCTTCAAGCACTACCATCTAATTAAATATGTATATATTTCTAGGGCCTGAGCTCAGGAAAGCATTCTGATTCAAGAGAGCGCTTAAGCATATGCTTAACTGTAGAATGGGGGCTTGGAGGAGGTATTAGGATGTGTAGTCAAAAAGTACGCTTAGCAGATGAGAAAAAGAACTCGTTTCACAATCAAGACTGATGGCAGTTTGCTATAGGTTAATCAATTGTCTGGTTTCATTACCTCATTTGAAGTTTTTTGTTGTTTTTTTTTTCTGTTAGATGGTGCAGAACACTGTTATAAGCAAGTAAATTGTTCTTTTTGATTAACAGATGGCTCGTGACTAGGCAAAAAAATTACTATTTTTTAAATTAAAGTAACGCTGTTCCTTGTTGAATCTTTCTGTGTTGCAATTCAGCCAAGAGAAAATTTATTAAAATGAAATTGTAAACTTAGGAAAAACAGGATTTATAATGGAAACACTGATACCATAAGTATAACCATGCGAACCATGCTGCTATTATTTACTATGGCAACATTATAAAGGACTACACTGTTTGGGCCATTATCCTTACAGTTTTCTTTTCAGTACAAATCATTATATTTATTATCTGCCTTCTTGTATAGAGGGTCATGGAAAAGGCCAATCAAAAGCAGAAGAAGCCTGCTTTTCAAAAGGAAATTGGACCTATTTCTAATTCTTTTTCTTTATCAAATACAAGGAGTGCAGACTTTTTTGTGAAAAATTGTTTCATGGAAGATAAAAGTGCAGATTATTGGTGAGAAAATGACACACTTTCCCCTACATCTTGAAGATTCTTGGAAGATATTGCCAGTTTTCCTAATATATTTTTACCTTACTCACAATGCATTTCCTTGCAGACTTCAAGCAGCAGATGCTGGGCTCTCAGTATTTATTAGGGGACGCATGGCTTAATTCAGCTACTGGTAACTCAGATAGACATCTCAGCAATACAGTATCTTAGAATGAATATTGCACACAGTATCAGACAAAATTAATGTTTTCAGAAATTCCTATTTCTGATTTGCAGATGAAAAAAAAGAATTTGTTCCTCTCTTTCATCTTTTCTTTCTTTCTCTGTCTGGAAAAAGACTAATCTCATCACCATTTTTCTTGCCACTGTATTTCCGTATATTATTGGACTTACTGAGTGTAGCTGGCCACAGTGGATGGTCTTAAAACCCTGGCTTGCACACTTGTCTTTGTTACTGTGACTAATGAATATATGCAATTTTTAAAAATTCTTTCTAGATGTGAAAGGAATGTGGTAACAGTTGCCTCTCTCCCTATAGGCTGGAAAATTTGTGGTATGTGTTCATATAAAACACAAAAAATGGTCTTAAAATGGAATATTGAAAGTGTTCCATGGCTGTTGACTCAACACTAACCTCAGATGAAGAGTCAATATATATGGTATCTCAGTCTTTTTCTTTCATTTCTTTCATTTTTTTTTTTTCCCTGAAAAAGCCCATCTACTTAAGCATGAGTGTAATGTACCAAACCATGATTATTCCATATTTTAAACAACTTTTTTAGTGTGTTCTGTTTTTCTGTGGTAAGATACCATGCATTAGAAGTGTGGCATAGAACTACACTGAGTCAATATTAATATCGATGGTTTAATGCTATTATCAGCATGACAACTATGCTTAATTCAGTAAACATTCCTGACATTGTAAACACAGCCAGTACTGCTGCTAATACAAAGTAGACAAATTGATTGACAAACACGTTTAGAGATACAGGTCTCTGAGAGACTATGGATCAGTTGTTTACTGATAACTGGCAAAATGCTCTGACTCGATTGCTAGCAGTTAAGCTAAAGAAGAAAAAGCCACTTTATAGCTGCTGCTTGATGAAACAACATTCCTGTGTTTTTACAGGTTTTTTTTGTCTTTGTTTTTTTTTTTGCCAGACGATGCTGCCAATTAAAAAGTATCAGCTCTATACAAAAACACTGTGTCACAATTTGAAAATGATAATGCTGCAATACACAGTAGTGTCTCCAAAGTTGTGACACTCAAAGCTTTTCATGGTGTTTGATGACCGCCTATGACAATTAAAAATTGCTTTATTTATTAGGCAAGTAGACTTTGAACATAAGAGTTAACCCAAATGGATTTTATTTTAGACCACTTATTGTTATCTTGTAGTATGTCAATATTACGTGCTTCAAAAGAATGGGTAGGAAATGTTTATCAGTAGACAATGAAGGCAAATAGATTGTTTATGACAGTATAGGGAATACATTTCTTGGCAAGATTTTGAAGTGCAGTCAGGAGGGTCATTCTTGTGGCTGCTTTTGTTGACATTCATCATAACTGAACATCTAGATTGTAAAATATGTGGTGTTTTTGCACCAAGCGATTCTCTAGGTACAGCATATTGTGTTTGTATTGGACTTTGACGGCACAGTCACAAGACAGGGATGTTCAAATACTGCATATATCACTGGTGCTTCTATTTTAAATGTTTCTTGGATTGCTCATTGCAATTTACAAGTCACTACCAAGCTTTAAAATGTTTCTTTCCCTATGAAATTTTACTGAATATACTGTTCAGCATTCAATTTGAGTGCATCTTTTTCTGCAATTTTCCCTTGTTTCTGATTCTAAAGCCTAGAATTGCATTTTGAAAACAAATAAAAATTGCAAAATTTTTTAAAATGTAAAATACCATACACCATAAACTAATAGCCATATTTCAGTTTGAGTTTATTTGCATACACTTCAACAGCTTTGGTAAACTATTGCTTTAATTTGTTCATTTTAGCACATCGGAAATCTGATGTCAGACAAGGTAAAATCATGTCGTGGATACGATAAGGGAATATTTCTGTTCTGAGGATTGTAGGAATACAGCTAGTTTCACAAAAATATTCAATTTCGGATCACCCTTTTTGCATGTTAATGCCCTGTTAGTAGGATAGGGAATTCTGGTTTTAACAAGGTCTATAAAAATTGCTGAACAATAGGCAGTGAAAGGAAGCCTGGAGAAGCAAAAGCCTCATCACCACCCAGACCCTTTATGCTGCTATTTCAACAATGTGCTGGAGTCTTTACAACTAGTCACCAAAAAGAATGGTCTCAATGTGTGTAATCATTGCAGATAGCACAGCACATTTTATTTATTACTGAAGTTATTAATGGTATTGTATTTTTAAGATGCAGGAATGACATTTCCTTTATTTACTACAACTTACATGGCTGTTCCTCTCTACCCGGAGCTTGCCCCACGTAACCTGTTTGCGATATCCATCTTTTTTCATGTTAAGCAGTCACTCCTGCTCCTGCCTCAGAACAGACTGGCTTTGTTCAGCAGCTTGCCTGCAAGGAGCAGTGGAGGCACAGCCCTGCGCAGCTCCCAACATGCTTTGTCCTTCTGCACAGCAAACATGTGAGGTGTGCAACCATGTGCAGCATTTGGTCTGCCTGGAGCACAACATTTTATTGATTCTTGCAGAGGTTAGAGAGTGGGTGTGCAAGGAATGACTGTTCTGATTTGGCATCATCTCATACCTACTTTACACCCAGCAATGTGAGTTCACAGCTGGTTCAGAGCACAACAAATTCGGGCATTATCAGCACAGATACATTTTTACAGAACAAAGTATTGTCAGCATGCCACGTTCTCTGTGTTTGATTAATGTGCACTTTCAACAGGAATCAGGATGGACCCTCCAAAGAGCTCAGTACATGTAATTGAGGCCAAATTTTAGGAAGTGCTGATTGGTGAGGTGATTTTGGAAATGTGGCATTTCACACAGAGATCAGTGCTTTGCTATGTTAACACCATGCATGTAGTCAGAGATGGTTTGTGTAGATCTGCTGTCTGAAGGTGCAGCCCTAAAGTGTGAGGGGACATAGTGGCTGCTCCTGGATGTGCTTTAATAATGAGAATGAATGATTTAAATATCACATCAGCCAGGTGAAGTAGATAGTCAGTAATCCTTAAGGACCAGAAAACTTGAAGAAAGAACCCAATCACAATATAAGAAGGGTAAATATCTTGGACTCCTGATTAGCAGTCCAAATTGCAGAAGGGAAACATGAGATGATCCATTCAAATACAGAGATGACGTTAATGGAGTCCAAGAAAGTGTTATTCACAGGATAAGGAGCCAGAAGGAAGCTGGAGGTTCATGATAGGACAGGGAAACTATGCCAACGGAACAGATATGTAAGGGGAACCACAAGTTACAAAACTGAAGGTTTATTTAACACGCACTTCTCTTTTTGGCGTTGTGGTCTAGCCACAGCACCATGTTCCTTTTCTCCAAGTTTTTGAGTATTTGCATTTTAACCACATTTAATTAAAGGAGAAAATAGGAAATGTAGAAAATATAAATGTAAGTGCAATTTTTAAGTGAAAATTGAAAGAGGTGCAATCCAATCATAATATTTATTATAAGAATTGAGGATAAACTTAATATAACGAGTTCAAAGTAGAATCCAAGACCATCTGGATTTCCTAACTATAATATAATATTTAGATACAGTGCAGTGGAAAAACCACATCTTTGAATGAGTTCAGTGTAAATAAACCCTCACTTCAATTTTGCTAAACCAAAGAAGAAAGCGGCTTTGTTCTACTACATTTCCAAGGGTATTAAAGATGCTTGCAGTTACATGTATATGAAAAACCCCACCCTCTTCACTGTTCTCAACATTGAAAGCCATTATATTCACTGAAAAGAACCTGGCACTAAGGCATCTGAAGATTAAAAGTATTTTGAGATGTTTAAATCATCAACCTTTACTGATATGCACTTCAAGAGAAATCACCTCACATTTAGATCAGATGCCTACCAGCCAATCTGAAAGAAAGCTATTAAACTTGTTCCCACTCTCCTTTGTAATTTTGCCAGAGTCTCGCATGGTATGGTGCATCATGTTGGCATACAGCATGATGCTACATAAACAAGAGGACTGCATTGTACATCGTCTGAAATATGTGAAAATTCATTTGGATCTGCCACCAGCTATCAATTTTGACAAGGAATGTATCTGCTCCTGCTTAATTAGAGAAGATGAAAGCAGGGCAAACGGGTCAGCTTCCCAGTGCTAGCAAACTAGTGGAAGCTCTGCTCCGTGGCTGTCAGCTGCTGCTGTCAGGACAGGTCAAACTACAAGTTTCTCCCAGAAATTTGTTAGGACAATCCACTTCACGCATATACTAGTAGTCATGGGCTGCAGATGCCAAGTCGCTTTTAAACAATTACTGTGCTTTTACTTTTCAAGTCTGCCAGAGGAATACACTCATTTTTCCCCTTTTCCAGACTCTCTGATAGGTTTTGTCCAACTTTGGTGCAGTGAATCTCCTGATTCACAGCGATGCTACAAACGGCAAACCTCTGGGGAAAGGTCATTGGCTGAGAAAGCACTTTGGTGTTTGATTCTGTATATTTGTGTAGGTAAACAAATACCTCTTTATACGCACACGCTATTAAACAGACCCAAGTTGTAATACTTTTCATACAGAAATACTTTGTAACTATAATTAAAAAAATGCCATTTCTGTCTCCTTGATTCACTTCATTTAACTTATGCTAAGCCTGCCCTTTGAGGTTTTCACATTTTTCATAATTTTACAAAACTGTAAGGAAAACAGATTTTTAAAAAATATATATTTTTCTTACTTCCTTAATTTCCTACTGTCTCTATTACAATTGCATTTTATGTAGTAATTATATTACTACCAGTTCATCCAGATAGTTTGTGGCAAATTTTTTTACTGGTCTAAAGGTGACTTTCATATTCATGTTGACTTTACCCTGCACCCATTCAGAGGATCATTCAGTGAAATAAAATTGCTTTGCAATTATTTCTACTTAGAGAAATATGACAGCTAGAATTTTTATGTTAATTAATCTTTGTTGTTTTATTTTTTTATTATTATTGTGTAGCTGCCTATCATAAATTTCTTTGCAATCTCCTTTTAATGCATTCTATAAATTATTGTGGTTTCTCTCAGTCCCATCATGCCTTGCAAATAGCGAAGTTTGCCTGGATTTCTGCTGTTTGCTCTAATACCAGCCCATGTGTAATTCGGTGAGAATGGTTTGCATTTCTGACACAAATGTGATTAGGAAGGATACTCATCAGGAATGAGCCCTTGGTCAGACTCTGGTCTTGCTATGAATGTGCGCAACAAAATTAAAATACATCTTAAAAAAGAGAAAAACTAACACAAACTCCAGTGCATACTGAGCTGAAGGGAACAAACAAGGCATTATGTTTCTTCTTGTTTTGCTGGCTCAGTGAAATTAGGAAGCCACTGTTTCCTCACCTGCATACCCAGTTAAGGGCCATCTGTTTCCTGTTTAAATGTAGTATCTTACACGAGTTTTCCAAAACCCCTCTTGCATTAATCAACACAATCCCAGTAAACAGTGGTACCAAATCTTGCTTATCTTTCTTATTTGAAGCAAGCATTTCAAGTGCTGCAGCTTGAACACAGTCTAGCTTTACTTCACATCTTTGTTTTCACTAATGTTAAGCTTTATTCTGGGCATTTAAAAAATCTCTCCTCTGCTTCTAGGCTCATTTTGCAAGCTTTCTGCCACAGCCTGAAGTCTTTTACGTTTCTGTGGATTAAATGAACAATATGTTGATTTTGCCACTAATGCTTTTAATCTGGGTCTGGTGTCATGTGTTGTACTTTAACATTCACTGGAATGTTAAAGATAATAAGGTCAAATGTATCCTTGATGTTATACTTTGCCTTTGATGAAGGTAACAAATAATGGCTGCGGCCTGGTCTCCTTATTATCATGGTTTAGATTTACAGGAAATCATTGGTGGATGGATATTTCTGGTAGGGAGAATCAATGAGCCAAATTGGCTACTTGGATTGTGGTAAGATTTACACAGAGAAATAATACCTTTTATTATATCAAATAATTGCAGTATTATGGGGCCACCACAATGAATGCAGACACTATAAATAATAAGTGTCATCTTCAGTAGATATTATCTGATAAGGTACATTATCATTGATATCACGATACTTCTTAATTTACTTTTAAATAAGAAGTCTAGATTAACGAGAACATGTAAAAGGTGTGGAACAAAAGTAGCTTATAAAAATGAGTGAGTGAACAATTTAATTTCATATACACACGCAGAGAAAGGCTTTAGAAGAACTTTGGCAATGTCTTCAGAATTAGCTACATAGAATCTAGAAAAGATGCTTGGGCAACCATGATTTGGCTCATTTTTTGCACCCACTCCTGTGCAGGGCCTAACTAATGGCTAGTTTCTCATTTCATACATGGCCCTACCTCATTTGTGGTACCTGATGGACAACTGCCACCGAACAAGATGCTGTTGGGTATTTCGCTCCCTCCTTGCTGCTCATCTTGTTTTGTGAGATGATATTTACGGCTTGCTTTCTATCCCTGCCCTGAAGGCAGAGACAGCTATTTTTGGGCTCATCTCTGGTGCTTATTTCTCTCAGAACAGAATAGAGAGAGCCATGCAGCTCCTGCCATGGCATTAATGTGGTGGTCTATCACCTGCAAGTGCATGCCATGTAGTGCCTTCCATCATTTTGCCCTGGCACCAGTGCACGAGTCCTCGCCATTTTAGTTGTCCATACATGGGAATTCTCAGTAAGTGACATTAAAGTGGGTAATAATGTTGCTGACATTATCCTCAAGCTTAAGCGGGAAGAAATTCTGATGAAAATAAAAAGCTTGTTTTGATATTGGATTCCCAATCAGGTATACCTAGAATTTTATTATATTTTTTTTTAGTCTTTGGAAGGACTCAGCTGCATCTCTGTGCACATGCAAAGCTCCTTCATTTGCATAAGTCATAAATGTTTACCATTTGCACAAATCAAACAACTCAGTCTAAAACGAAGTCCCAGAAAATGAGTGAAATACAGTTATTGACCTCTTGTGGAAAGCCTGGCTTAAGCAGTGTCTGGCAACCTCAAATGAGAAGCAGTGTTTCCAGTCCCTCTTAAAATGTGCTGAAAAGCCTGTGTCAATGCAAAGCGAAAGCTATTAAATGAGCCACACAAGCTGAGCAACTCAAGTGCTTTACAGCTCCATCAGAAACACAGAAGTGCATGGCTCAGAACAGGGAAGTTATTTCAGCTCATGTGTCAAGTAAGTAAGGATAATAAATAGAGCATAAAGGGTTAAAGCTTATACAGCTGTTTCATCCAGAGTGTATTGAACAGAGCTAATACTGATAGATGACTTAAGTGACTTACAGTTCTACATAATAGGACAGTTTTATAAGTTTATAGAAGCAAAAAGAATGTAGAGCAGGCTACATAACAGTGCGAAACAAACCAAAATGAATATTTGTGAGAGGAATAATGTTGAATATGGAGATAGTATTATTGTAGAAGAAACATAGGTCTCAATTTACAAGGAGAACTTAAAGATCCTAATGCCTCTTTAGCGATTACATCCAACTTTTAGGTATTGCAGGTATCTAATGACGTGGTGTCAGCTTGTTTAGTCTTGTAGGTACCTAGGCTTCACTGACACCTTGAGGAAGCAAGAACTGCTGAAATCCTGAGAGGCTAAACCACCCATGCTCACTCTTTGTGCCTTTGCAGTCACAGCTCAGTGCTCCTCTGCCCGGATCTGGATCTATTATGCTTAGATAATGCAAAATGAGAGGAGGAGAGAGTGACTGTGCCTATGTTTTTACCTTAAAAAAGGTATTTTTTTTTTTGGCATGTTTGTTTGTTTTTAATTTACACAGTGAAAGGCCCAGCTTTAAAATTCCCCTTCATGTTGAGGCTATCAATAACTTGTTTCAAGACTTCCTTTGTCTATCGTGTGAACTTATATGACATAATGAAATATTTATTTGGGCCAATAATAGAAAAAGGCAAGAAAAATACTCCATAATATGATTTATATTTTTTTTTAAGCCACTTGAATTTGATGAATATAGACAAGTCCCTTTCCTTAATAGGTCAACTTTCTGCTTTCATTAATACAGTTTTTACTACCCACCTTTTCCTGTTCACTCTACAGGGAACCCCTGACAACTAACTGAATAAGGACTGGGAAGTCCATTAGATGGCATGACACTCGAGCATGACAAAGTTCAACATAGCAGCAAATAAATCTCTCTGTTCACTTCCTTTTTGTGATGACTTCCTTCCTTCTTTCCTGTAACTGGGCATATGTTATGTGCTAGAGGGGGCAGGGCGACTACCTGGTGCAAAGCCTCCCCTCCACCTGCTGATATATTTTATTCAACTTTTAAGCACTGAATCTGAATGCCATATTCCTGAATCCCTCTACTTGTCATGGTTGTAGTTTTCTGAAGGGAGACTGGTAAAGCTTCAATGTGTCATATTTTCTGACACAGTAAATGTACAGCCTCTTTGCTATGATGAGTCTATCTATCTCTGTGGGCCTCAACTTAAGACCAAAACTGACACCACCTATACAGGAAATTAAAATGGAAAACAGATCAGAAAGACACTGTATGCAAGTTTGTCAGTACCTATTGAACCAGAACGAGACCGAAGGTGACAGTTTCCTAGATTGCAGCATTACTGGTGATGAGACATGGTGTTGCTACCACGAGCTCAGTAAAAACAGCAGTCCACAGAGTGGTCACATGTGAATTCCTCATGGAAGAAAAATTTCAGGAGGCAGTCCTAAACAGGCAGAGTGATGTGTGCTGTCTTTTGGGATAGGGGCAATTATCTCCTACACTGTTTTTTGGACCTGGAGCAGATCTCCTCATGCAAGCAAAAGACGCTACCTCTTCTTTACAAACTCATTCTAAGAAATCAGGGAAAGGTTTCTTACATGTACCAACAGAATGCTTGTTGCTGCTTCCACTTGCAGTATTTCCATATAACTTGCATTAACAAATTCTGGATAAATAAAAAGCATGTGGGAAAACTGGTAAGTTCCAGTGCATGTACTCTCTGCCCTTACGTCCATGGTGTTTCTTCCAACTCTAGCTTCTACAACAGCATGTGTAATACAGTAGACTCCAGGTTTTCACTCTCATAATTTATAGTGGCCAAAGAACAGATAAATATATCCACCAGCCAAAAGTTAGTTGCTTTGTTCTTCTCTTTAGCATTTTTCTTTCATCTCTGCTTTCTTTTTTGACCTCCTCTTTCTCATTTCCACTTCTTTGTCCTTCTTTCCAGTGTTATAATACCTCTCCTTCTACTAAACTTCAGTTCTACTTCCAGTCTTGGTGCAGTTTGCTTAGTTCTGTCATATTCTGTTTTTCTCTTTATAGTATTAACTTTCTTCCTTTTGCCGATCCATTGTTTCTTCTGGTCATCCAAACTCTGTTTCTTTTTCTCTGCAGATATTCCATATTCTCCTTTTGTCTGCTTACACCCTTCCTTCAGCTTTCCCTTCTTTCTCTTCAGATACTTTGTCTTATTACTATCTCAGAATATTTCCTTTCTGACTTCAGTGCTGAAAGTTTTACTCATTTTTTTCTACCTTTCCCACAAGGCTCTGTTCAGTCTCATTTATTTATTTTGGACATCTCTGTACCTAGATAATGCCAGAAGCCACAAATATCCATTCAGAAACTGGAGTAACTTCAGCTGACCACATACTGTTGACCAGGCAAACATGACATAAAAGCACATGTGAAGGGGACCACTGCACTGTGGAGCACAGAAGCTGGCAACGCAGAACTTGGGACTCACAGAAATTCAGCAGTTTTGAGGGTGTCAGGAACTCTTCAGATCTGTCTACTAACTTTGTATTATCTTTCTTTATGTCTTTCCGTTCATTAACATTTTGGGTATGTCAAAGCATCTTGAAACACTATTCAGATTTGTTGTTAGAAACTTCTCTAAATTGTGTTATTCAGAGCGTTGTTGGCTCTGTTAGGGTTGTTTCTAACATGGGGACAAAGTTAATTCCTCCCAGATCACAATTATTATCATAATCTTCTAGCACATGCCCATCATAACTGTGTTTTTTTTTTGTTCTTGGAGTCTTTCCAGCAGGTAATTTTGGAAGATCACTGAAGACAGCCAAATTTTTCATTGTGGTGACACCAGACTTTTCTCTACTACGTTAATGGGAGCTTTGGGATTTTGATTACTATTACCTCCTTTTTAACTTTTAATCTATTATTTTAAAAATTGCAGGCTGGGTTTTTTCATTCTTCCAGTTTGGCTTTCAGAGCACAAAATGCAGGTCTGGCACTCCAGGGTGTATGTTTGCTACAGGATAATGTTTGTGGCAGAGAAGTATAGAAGGCAAAGAAATGGCTTTTGTGGGTGATTAAATGCTGAAGTGAAGCTGAGGTGTTTGATAACCACAGAAGCTATTTATTGTGTCTATACTCCAGTGCCATGAACATTATTCCTATTATACAACAAGACAAAGGAAGACTCAACAAACCATAACGGAAAAGGATGAAGGGGATTTTTGGTTGTTGCTTTTTGCCTGATGGAAGTTTGAAAGTTCTTTTTCATTTTCTACCTTTCCTAACATTTCCTTTGGGGTGGAGATTAAAAGAAAAGACAAAGATTGGCGTAGTAGTGGTGACTAAATTCTTAATAAATGCTGGGAGTTATCGTATCTTATCATCAAACAGCAATGCTCACAGTTTCACTAGGGCATATAGAAAGACCACACTAATAGTACTCATTAAATGCACTTTTTAGGTTGTGGCAAACATGCATAGGACAAGAATTGAGTACCATCAGGTTTAGAGAAGCAACAAGATATACTATGAAGATAATGGTAATATACATCTCATACATGCTCTATTAATCCTCACAAGAGCAGCGTGAGTTCAGGAAATATTGCAAAACCAAGCTCACAAATATTACATAAATTCCAAGTGGCAATTCTCTTCTGGCAGCTTCCTGCTAGCTTCCTGCTATTTCTGTGGAATATTGTGGGTTTGGGGGATAGCCCTTAGGGGGATAACCCTCAGTGCTAGCCAGTGTGCTACATCCAGACCTATGCCTGTTATCAGAGGGATCTGAAAAATACAGTGTGATAGAAAATATTTGGCATATGCAAAAGCATACCTTTTTCTCTCTGTCATTACTTCATAAGTGGCATTTCCTCTTTAAATCACTAGAGTTGTTACAAAGAGCAGAAACAAAATGGTGTGGCCAAAATGGCCAGTAACCCAGTGGAAACCCCGAGAAGAGGAAATTGCTCACAAACAACCTCAGCACTGGTCTTTGTTTGTGAATGCTGCTCATTAAACAATTATGAGCAGAGAATACATTCGTGAAGTGCGAACTCTGTTTGCAAATGACTTGCTGCAGATAAACAAAGCCTGCTTTGTCAAATCAGGAAAAATAAATTAACCATATGTGGTCACAACAACACTGCAACACAGCTATTTTTTACAGCACTTTACATGTGGGGAACTGAGTAACAGGCAAAAATTTCTTCGGCAAATGTGAAAATGTGCATCAACTCAAAGCAAAAAGCAGCAGCTGTTAATCGTGCTATAAGTCTGTAGTTGTGTTTGCACATCTCCTAACAGGGAATCCTACAGACTCAATTGTAAATTTTATTACGTAAGGCAATTAATTTCAATGCTTAGTAGCACTTGCTCTCTGCTTATAGTCATTCCTTCAGTCTGGGTTATTTCTACAACTTTTTTGAAGTATAAAGTTATTTTCTGAGCATATCATCAAGTACTTACTGCTTTGAAGGTGCTGGACTGTCATCGCAGCCTCACTGGCAGTGATGAAGGGTCCTGCACCTGCCAGCTGCCAACCAGCAGCCGAGCGCGATCCTGCTGCCCCTTGAGTCCTCCACACATCGGTGGTGCTCAGGCAGGCTCCATAGCCCTCCATCTCCTCCTGCTCACAGCAACTAATATTCCTTCACCACCAGTATGTGAGTGGTCGCAGTTGATTTTCCTGTTTTACACATCATCATATGTGGCTTAACAGATCACTGCCCTTTCCTGTGAGAGTCCAGCACCCTACTGAGCACATCTTCTCATTTGGATGATTGATTGCTCTAAGTACCCTTGAAATGCATACCAGTTTTGTTTGAAAAGAAGGTATTTTCACATTATTATTTGCATTCATGTTTTATATTATTTAATGCATTTAGACATTTTTATAAATTCATTTTAAAATGACAACTGCTGTTGAGTTGTTTATGAAAAACATAAGTGGACAAATGGAATTTTATTTAAATGCTTAATGCACAGCCATACACAACAACGGCATGGACTCGGTGATTCTTGTATTGTTTTTCAGGTACAAATTTCCATATGAATTATAGGATAATATTTCTGCTCTTGAGTGGAATGTGAATACTGCTTTCTTTGTGTCATTCAGTACTAATGTGCATATTTAAATGACAAATAAAGTCCTGCTTATTCTAAATTATCTTGAATGACTGTATGGTGTGAAAAAGGATGGTTACATTCAAATGTATCATTTAGAAAAGAGTTTCCATTCTCGTAAGATGTGACCTAATTTCAAAAAAATTGAGACTGGGAGTTGTGCTCTCCTTGTTTTACACAGCAGATGTTAATGCCATTATCTACTTAATTTGAAAGCTGCACTGATTTCCACTCTGTTTCTTCCTTTGAGTGTCACTGCTACATGAAAAATACTATCAAGTGTAGCGAAGGTCATTTAAAGTTACACCCAAAATGCTGGCCTGACCTAATGAATAATGATTTCTTATTAAAGAAAAAAACAAACTAAACCAAAACAGCAACACAGATGAATGTGCTTGCCTGTAATACGACTATTGGGTAAGACCCTGTAGAACATAGGAATATCAGAAATGGGAATAATATCTGGAAAAAAGCCATAAGAGCACCACTGATGCTCTCTTAGCAGGGCTCAATATTTTCTCTTGGCATACACAATTTAAGTCAAATTGAGTTGAAATAAAATATCAGTGGCTTACTCATTTACAATAGTTATTTCAAGATCAAGCGTGCTCAGTTTACAAGTTAGATCTGAAATAAATTTCACACAACCCAAAGTTTCATAGATTTAACTGCATTCTTCTCATCTGAATTATCAGCCAAAGATTTTGGAAAAAAGCCTAGTTAGCAATATGAAACAGAGGTGGGATACAGTGTGGCTGGTCTCACTGCTGCATCATCCAGTTAGAAGGCATGTTAAAATAATTTTATCACTAGTCATTTGCCTTGATAGAGTTATGAGAAGATAAAAGCTCTAAGCAGTTCACTCCACTGTCACTGCTCTGATTACTACGTGCTTTAAAAAATTATATGTGGTCTGTGATATTGGCTTCTCTCAACTTCAGAAATCTGCATTAGTGCTGCTTTAATTCAGAGTATTTTCAGTTCTGTAAAAATCCCCAAAATTCTAGTTTCTAAATCCTTCTGTAAATGCAGTGTATCACAGAATGTACTAATACTTCCTTTATATATATATATATAATTATATATATATATAAAAAAATAAATAAATATTTTATATATATATATATAATATTTGATTTTGACTATCTGCAAATTTATCTGCCCACTGCATGAGTCTTGAAGTCATACTTGTTTAGGCCGTGGTCTTGCCATGTATCAGAGCCATCTAGTATTGAACTTGATCAGCATTAAGATAAGAGAGCTGTAAGAAAAATATGGGTTGTTAACTGAATTGGTATTGATAATTCAGTAGGTGGCATTCTTTCCTCTAACTGCTACAAATTTACTGGATCAGAATGCTAATAGAGAGCTTTGCTTTCAGCTAAAAAATTCTTAGGTATATGATTAAATATAAATGCCTACACCAATGCTGTTATAAACATTTCTAAGCTAGTACATAAAAATACCATAATTATACAAACCAGAAAAAAGTGGCTGATCATTAAGCATGTATGAATAGCTATTATAATTCTAATTTGGAGAACTTGATGTAAACGCCAACAACATGATCTCACAGACATTAGTTATTGGATGAACATCCAACTAGGTGCTAAAGTTATATTCTAAATGTTAATATTTCAAGAGATAATTAAAAGGGGCTACGCAGCGAAGCTAGTTTTTACAAAAATTATAAAAGAAGTAAAGCACATCAGTTCAAAACTATCTGATATTATTTTTGGTATGTAAATAGAATTTACAGTGATGCAAGAGGTGAAAGCGAGAATTCCTCTGTTAATTGTATTTATTTCTAATTCACACAAATAATATTAATTTTTCCTATAGAAAGGTGTGTTAGGATTTGTTTACGCTGTAAAATGGAACTTAAATGCCAGCCAAATTCAAACAGAGGTGTAGCTGGCATTATGGTAGGAGATCTCTTGGTACTTTAATATACTTGGCTGATGTGATAAATAAGGGCAAAGAAGTCAATTCTTCTCTGAGCTCTGCACAAAAATACAACCCTTTATTTCTCATTTTCTTTTGCCATGACATAGATGATGGGATTGAGAGCACCCTCAGCAAGTTTGCAGATGACACCAAGCTAAGTGGTGAAGTTGATATAGAAGTAATGGGTTACTATCCAGAGGGATGCTGATAAACTCAAAAAGTGGGCTCTTGTGAACCTAACGAGGTGCAACAAAGCAAAGTGCAAGGTTTAGAACTGGGGTCAGGGTAATCCCAGATATGTATACAGATTGGGAGAGTAACTCTTTGAGAGTAGCCCTGAGGAGGACTTAGGTGTCCTAGTTGATAAAAACTATGTGTGGAAACCACCTGTGACATTCCAATATTTAAAGGGAGTTTATAAAAAGGAGGGATATCAAGTTTTTAGAAGGGTAGACAGTGATTGGATGAGGGGAAATGGTTTTAAACGATAGGGGGGGAAAATTTAGGTTAGATATAAGTGGTGAGGTGCTGTCACAGGCTGTCCAGAGAGGCTGTGGATGCCCCATCCATGGAGATGTTAAAGGCCAGGTCAGATGGGGCCCCAGGCAATGTGATCTAGTTCTTGATCAAGTGGCTGGCAACTCTGCCTGTGGCAGGGGGTTTGGAATTTGATGATCCTTGAGGTCCCTTCCAATCCAAGCCATTCTATGATACAGTGATTTCATGATATAAATTTTTCCTGTAATTATTATTAGTTTGGGGTACTTGTAAGTTATTTAATGTGGAAAATACTTTCCAAGAATATATCTCTCATTAAAAAATCCAACTACATGGAAGAAATTAATAGTTCCCTGAGTCATACGGAGTTGAGACTTCTTTTATGAGAATCTCAAGCTTTTGAAAAGACTATAATGCATGCTTGAAAGGACCTTTCAGTAAGTATCTTCAAAAAATGAGTTTGAGAGAAGTTTCTCTAGAAACTACTTTTGTCAAATCAAAGACTAGATATAGAACTTATACAGAAATGATATAAAATCAGGAAATTAGAAATTTAAGGATTAAATCTAGAATTTTGAAGAAAGTTAAAAAGTAACATATTCATTTTAAATTAAAAATTTCATTGTTCCTAAAATTATTTTTTGTTCTAAAGCAGAATTGAATTTCACATTTTAATTTTAACATTAATAAAGTGTTAATACAAATGAATATGGTTGAAAAAATCAGAACAAAATTCTTAAGGAGTCGATTGCAGAAATAATTTAGTTCACATGAAATTAACTTAAAAATTGGTTGAAGTAAGAAAAAATTTCAGTTTAATCTGAAATGAATTTTTAATTATCTTTTAGTTATGGTCAAATGTGAAAAAATTATTGACTTGTTTCTGTTAATAAAAATAAAGTTGAAGACTTTTGTTAGTAGAAATATGTATTCTTAATCTGATAGAGAAATTAAATAATGTACAGCTAGATTTCATTAATATTTAGAACAAGCCAGTTAAATCAACTGCTTCTGCTACGTATAACATTTTACAGGAAGTGCTTTTTTCTCCCATGTCAGTGCAAAACAACAGATGTTCAGGCTAGACACACTTGATGATTCATCTGAGACAAATAATGAAATCTCCAGCCTTTTGTGATGAGATATCACTTGCTAGTGATGCAATTATTTAAAAAGAATTATAGTGAGAAAAGAAATATCATGCCACTTGATAGCATATACTGGCATGTGGAATTATGGAACAGAATACCTTCTCTTACTCTGGTCTTAATATTCTTCTTGCATAGATAGAAATGTTAGTGTGCCAAGCAATTACTGCAATTACATGAAGAATTGCTACATCCTTGGCAAGTGCCAGGTGGAGCTCTGTAAAACTGATGTTTCTTTGAAGACAAAATGCATTTGGTGTCTTTTAATTCGTATTTGGATATCTTGAGGAAGGCTACTAGTGGCATGGGCCTGAAAGGAGCAGTCTGCCTCACTTTGGTTTGTTGTGATCATAGATGATTTGATCACATTATTCCCTTTATTTCAGCCTTTTATAGATTCATTGGATTGAGCAGCTCCGACTGTACAAAATTTCATCTCGTATATTTTCGGAGTATGCTGTTAGGTAAATGCCCATAATACACTCTCACTCTCTCAAAAACAAGCAAACAACCAACAAACAGAAAAAAAAACACACAAAAAAATCCCTCAAACAACAATGAAAAACCAACCACCTTTCCCCCAGAAAACAAGTAAAAACAATCCAGAACCTGTTATTGTGAATGAAGTTATGGATAGAAGCAAATGAAGTTTTAATAATGTTCAGTGCTCTTGAAGGCAGGAATGATACCACACGTAAAAACTTGATGTGTTTGTGTGCAAATATCTACTGTGTTATAAGGAAAACAAAGTTCATTGCTCTTGTTTACCCAAGCCTTAGCTGATGAAATATTATATGCCAGTTCTGTTTGGCAGGTGAAGTTAATGATGGAGGATTCCTTGTTTTGTTTTGCAAACTTTATTTTTTATATTTATATTTAATGCTGATCTATACATTTAAAAACAAACAAACAAACAAATATTTTTTAATCCTTGTGCACATGTAAGAAAATAAATTCCTGAAGTCTTTCAGCGAAGGCTCTGCTCAAGAGGCCTTTTGTCTTGACTTTCCCTCATGGGCACCCATGTCTCAGGTGGTGCATATCCCTGTATTTCTTCATCTTTCCCCAGCTGCAGCTACCCCCAAGCCCTGTTGCCCTCACACACTCACAGCCCTCAGGCTGCTCACAGCCCTGGTACATAACTCACTGCTTATTGCCATGTCTCTGACCCGTGGCATTGGCAGTTGTCTATTTGTTGTTCGTAAGAAGGGCTCAGGAGACCAACTGACCCAGCTTAATTAGTTTATTGATTAGTACTATAAAGTCCATAACCAATTAGTGAGAGTAAAGATATTAATGTCCAATTCTGCAATAGTCTGTTGCAGGGATGCAGAACAAAGGAAACGCAATGTACTTGTTCATCATGCCTCACTTGTTCGTTGCACCACATAAGAAAAACTTCCCCTGTGTACAGTTGTCTCCCTGTTTTCCCTACAGTGGGTAAGAGGATACAGCTTTCTTATTTTATTCCCCCTTGCAACTATTACACAAATAATAAGTGACCCAGATGCTGGCAGATAGACTTTACTACTTTAACTGTTAATAAAATGTCTGCTGTGGCATGAATGGCTGTATTCACCAGCCATTTGGTGAACACACAACATAGAGTAAGTAGCAAGGCTTTGGGTAAGAGGGCAATAGATCATATTCAGTATCTTTCTCAATGCGTTTTTGTTATATTCATCACAAAAATGTGTTTGGCATAGTTATGCTGTGAAATTCATATCTAAGTGCAATTGTGGGGACTCTTTCAGAATTAGAAGGAGAAATTGAGGGAGGAATTGCAGAATACAGCTAGGACACAGTGATCCATACCTGTGCTCTGGTAGCACAGTCCGTGCCTTAGTAGATGTATTGAAAGCATGTTTTGAAGTGTTTTGTTTGGATTATAAGGCACATATTCAAAGGGACTATTACTCTGACTGCAATGTCTGGAGGTATCAATATTTTGTTTAGTAGAAGGGCTTGATGAAGTGGGAGGAACAAGGTGGCTGCTTCTAACAAAACCCAACAGACAGAAGAGAACATTATCTGCACTGAAACATTTGAAACCATCCATGACCAATTCTGGTCGGCACCTTTAAAATACATCCTTAAATATAATCCTTAATTTACAACAGTGAAGTTTTCCTTCTCTTTTTTGGGGAACTCAAAAATGTATTATTTCTCTTCACTATAGTGCTGTCAAGATTATTTTACATACTAGCTTTTGTAATGCTTACTCTGTGACATGTATTTGAAGGAGATACAGCACTTTCTTTTAAGTCCATTTTTAAAAATTTAATAAAGATTTTATTATGAATGTTTTGATAGCACTATCATATTTTACAACGTACCTTGCTCTTACGGGAACAGCAAATGTACCATGGCATGATATTAGCAAGGACTTTGTTCTTATCACAGAAAAGGAAGATGGGATATGGTATTTGACATGGTTACTACAACCTTCTTAGAGCTGAAAATGGGCATTGAAATTAGTTGTGTTTTTAAAAATACATAAGTTAATTACCAAGTTTTATCCTATAAATCTGTTTCAAACAGGAAAGGCAGCATGATGTTCCATCACTCCAGTATTTCTTGAACGATTCTGTTGGTGCCTTGCTCCCATTCTGTGATCTGGGTTTTCGGGCTGAGACTATCATTCTTGGCAGTGCTTCAGTACAGTTCGTTTCTGAACGTGCGTTGTAATACCATGCTAATGGTTGTTCTTTTTCATGAGAGAGCGCTCTGGAGCTCTCCTACAAAAATGGAGCTTGTGGCCTATGTTGTTTCTAGCCTGAATGCATGGAAAATCTTATGCATTTTTCTGTGTTAAAAGGGATTTGCATCTCATGCAAAATGCAGAGAATGTGAAAAACTTTGTTAAAGGAATAAATAGCCAAAACATTTCTGGGAATCAAATATTTGACCCTTTGCAAACAGAAGAACCAACACCATTCTTCAGTCTGAGCAATTGCTTGTTGGAAAGGGAATCTGCTACAATAGTGAGAGAACGGCCTTTTTTTCTTCTTTTCTGAGGTCTTCCTAGAAATTTGCAGGTGATGAGAGAAACCTTCATTCTAATAAAAGAATAGGGCAGCTTACTGATTGGAGAAAATTACATGAAGTTTTTTAATCAAAGTCTCTGTGGTCCGCTGTCTGATTTTCTAGGCCAGATGTCAAATGTTTTTCACTGATGTCGATGCTGAAGTAATCACTAAGCCAATTCCAGGAATGAGTAAGTGAGACTGTAATAACATTTCATTTCAGTATTACATAAGCTTTTTTTCCCCAGCTATGAACAAAGTAACAGGACCCTTCTGATTCAATATAATTGCACAAACTATTACTTTGAAATTTGTGAGACAGTTTTATGTGTGGTCAATTGCTCTATACATATATATGGGAGTTTTCAGTATAAAATGCAAAAACACATTTACAAAGTTTTATATTTTTAAACATTTACATTTAATTTAAAACATAATTACATTTTTAGTATTTAATCTATTTTATGAAGTTTATCTTTGCTACTACAGTATTAACCAGTAATTTGAAAAGGCAAGAATTTGTTAGAAAATGAGACTTTGGTTTGCAGTTCAAAAACGGGGAGAGGAAATGCTCTCTGGCTCAGTGGGTGAAGGGCAGCAGTGAGTGAATCAGAGCTGATTACTGCAAGGTGGGAGTGTGGCATCAGATCAACTACTGTGCAGTTTTTATGTGGAATACAATCAAAATTGCCTGTAGTCATGGAGAGAATTAGTCAAGTAGAACTAACGCAAACTGGAAGAAGTGTGTTTTCTATTGCTGTCTCAAGAGGAAAGTGGTGATCAAATGGAGTGAATAGGTCTTTGTTTCACAGGTAAATACAGAACCAAGCAGATCTAATATGAAACTATAGTCAGCACACAGAGTAATCTTGCTCTGTGGGTAAATTACATGTGAATGCTAATACAAATGTATTCAAGCAGCAGACTCATGCCCTTCACAATCAGCAACTGCCAGGATGTTAACATTGCCTCTTTCACCACAATCCAGGTCTTAAGAGATACTTTGATTACATATCTTCTGCTTTACCACTACGTTTGGTGATCAGCTCTCTGGTCTGTTGTTCCGGCCCTGGTCCAGTTTTTAGGAAGAATTATGCTTTTCTTCATCAGCTTTGCTTTGCTAACAGTCCTACAGTTTCATAGTCAGAAATGACACTGATGTTTTCACACTGCTCTTCTAAGAAGAATTAGGCATGCTCATTTCATAGAGAGAGAATTGAGGTATGTGAATATGTGTTACTATTTTCTGGTAATCATAGAGATTGTTTTCCACCATTTCTCACCTCAGAGCTCACTGACCATCCAAAGCCCAGCTCGCTCTGATGTTGCCTCCAGTAACTGGGCAGAATGTGAACAATTGGAGAATGACTTCTGTAGCATCAGCCTTCAGAAAGTTCAAAAGATTTCAGCTTACTCAGTTCCCAGGGACAATTCTGTTCTACTGCAGTCCTCACTCAGTTCATCAGGAATTTCAGAAGACTGGGAATGTAGAATTGAATATACTGTATATAAAAGTAAATTAGGAAAGTCGACATTTAATTTATAAACCAAGCTCAAACAGTACACTGCCAATTTGATAATGTAATGCTGAATTAAATGTAAAACTTGTAAAGACCCTGTTTCAGTTATTACGTAAAACAACAGTTCCCCAGAACTGCTTCACATAAGCAATTCATGCACACACTGCAGTCTTTGCATTCACCGTGTTGGGATGCAGATGTCATAGCTGCTTGTTTACAGGTTGGGCCCTAAATGAAAAGTACAGTAGCTGAGATTGCTCTTTCAGACTGAAACAAATAGGAAAATGGGCATCACAAATGCTGTGACAGTTGAGGATCCTAAGGAATCAAAGTCCAGGAGAAATCCATAGTGTTATGTGCATAAATACCTTCAAGGGTCTGGATCGGAGTCTGCTTACATGAACTTCCTGATGAAGAGTCTGATTCCATTAAAGTTAATACAAAATGACATATTAAATTCTTTAGCCCTAACAAGTGCAAGCACTCTAAGCCAAAAACTGTTGAAAGTCAAATCTATTATTTATTTTCCAACTGTGAAAAAAAAAAAAAGAACCTTCTCAATAAATAATCAATGCTTTTCAGAGAAAATATTGCCTCTTTATCTGCTCATTGAAAATACCTTAATTTTTCTTAAATCTATTTGTGTTTGAAATTGCTCGTTCTGTGAATTTTTGTTTCTCCACTATTTGTTACTTCAGTTGTATTGCTTAGCTACTATAGGTCACAGGTGGCTCATATAATTGTTTCTTACTCTCTGGTTGGATGTGTGAGGTTGTAGATACAGAGCTTCAGCTGTGAAAGCTCCTAGAAAATAAATACCTGCAATTGTTGAGCATGCGACCTTAAAATATGCTTTATGAGATGCTCATGGTAATAAAAAGATACTTCAAAAAAGTATACAGGAAGAAAAACACAGGCATGAAAACATCCCCAAATCATTTTTTATTTTGTGTAAGTATTTACAGGAATGGTATTTGCTGTAGTGGGCTAGAACTTACACAAACAATATTTTGTCTTACTCTTCAGGGAACCTGAGAAATAACATAAGTAAATCCTTCCATAGATGATTTTTTTTTTTTTTTTTTTTTTTTTTTTGTGAAAATATTGCTACTTCAATACTTTGAAAATAGGAATTGGTCAAAACCTGATTATAATGACATAATCAATAAAGCATACTTAGGTGAAAGCAAGCTGAAAACGTATAAAACAGCTCCAATAAAAATACATTCTTTTATTTAACACCTCCAAAATGTGCTTTTCAAAGTCATGCATACACTTATGGAAGCAAAACCTTTTCTGACCAATTCTTTGTAAGACTGTAAATGTATTTCCTGAACATATGCTTAATAAGACTTCCCACACCCAGCAGGATTAAGCACCTGAAGGAGGAGGATAACAGGACAGACTCCTCACTCTTTGCGTGCTGGCTCACACCACTGAGATTCTTGTCCCATTTACTCTTCTTTCTCCATTCTCCTTTCCGTAGCAGCAACAAAGAAAGCAGGACTGTGACTTTTCTAAGTGTTGGCTATGGCAACTTACTCAAGTGAGGCTGCATTCAGAGCTTTCTGTGAGCAGTGCAAGAGCAGGAGGTCAGCGACTCTGCTGCTGGAAGGAGAAGGAAACTATGATGGAAGACAAGAAAGAATTTTCCTTGGGAAAGCACAGTTGACTGCTACATCAGGATTTGGGTTATCTGATACAAACCAAATCCAGTCTGCCAGCTAGCAAAGCTGCAGTGCCTCAAGGATAGAAAATAAGATCTGGGTTTAAACAATTAAGGATTGTTTTTCTCCTGATTTTTGCTCTCTCCATGATAAATTAATTTGTCAAAAATGTGTTCAGGGAACCTTGAATATCAGAAAAGAAGGGAATTTCTGGCTGAGCACCTTTCTCACCACAGTTAAGCAAAAGGTGACTGTGGTTGCCTTCTCCACTGCATAACGCCAGAAGTTGAGCTCTAAGGCAGAGTAAAAAATCAAATTCCTTCTGAATCCCAGGAAAACTCACAGTTCTCTGCCTTTACTTAGAGGCATGAAGAGCTGTCTGACTTCTCTAAGGGGACTTGGGTTTAAAATAAAAAGATGTCTAGACATCAAGATGTCAGTGGTGGGGAAAACAGTGCTCATCCCAACTCTTGTCAGAATGTAGATGAGAGAAGGGAAACTTTAAATAAAATTTCTGCTTTTGTGAAAAAGCAACATAAGGTTGATCACAGTGATATATAAAAACAAGTGAGCAGTGATTAGAAGTGATGACCAACATCAGGTTGTTTGAACAAATGAAGCAAATGACCTTTTGTAGCATACTGGAACTCAGCTTAAGGGAAGAGGTCAAAATGGAAAGTAAACACTCACAAATGTATATTCTATGTAGCTGAAGCCTGTCAGTGTGATTTCAAAACACAGCGACAATCACAAAGAGGACTGAAGGAGAAATGACATCCTATTCCAACAGAAACAAATATGTCTTATCAATTTGAAAGGAAAGAGCTACCAAGTCCTTGCTAATGAAATAAGGTGGAACAATGGAGATTTCAGCTTTTGCAAAGAGCTCCAGGGATCCATGTAGGAACAGTAACTGTCTGTTCTTTAGGTAAAGAAATGATGTCTATCTGCTACACTGACTCATATATGGAGCTGGAGGTTTTCTGTTTCCTTTTACTTGGACCAGTGGTCTCCTGCATCTTCCCTGTGGGTATGTTTTCTGCAGTGACTCCTCTCCAGCTCCTGAAACATATCATTGCCAGCAGTGAGGTTGTGACTTACTGCAGGTTGCATTCTGGACAACGCGCTCTTACTGCAACTGCCAGAAAGCCGTTCTACCATTACCCTACAGGCAACTAGGGACACTCTTTTAACCATGCCTATACCATCAGCACAGCTGTGAGATGTTTACTGCTGCTTTTGTGAGCTCTTTACTTGTCATCATGTTACAGGGGGTTCATCTCACAGAACACATATCTCATCAAAAAAGAACTTTTACTCATACTGGCTGCAAAAGTCATTTTACAAAGGCTATTTTAGCCCATCATAGCAGTACTGTGTATTTTGCATTTATTAACAGACATGCTATTCAAATTTCTTTGAAGGTGTTGTGGAAGGTGGACTTGCAGTGCAGTCCTGATCATGGTCCCTCCTTTTCCTCAGTCTGAGTAATCAATGCAATTCCACTAATCCCTTCACAGAGATGAGAGAGGCTTAGCTGTGTTCAGCACAATGGGTTGCTGTTTTTCAACTAGAGCCTTATTCATAAAATGGTCTCAGGCAAGAGGACACTTTGGGAACACAGTCTTGAAAATTTGGGACAGCAGTGAATTTGTTATCTCTGCAGTGTCCAGTGACATGGTTTCATTAACAACTGAATCTTTGAAAGTAACGAAGAACCACTTAAGTTCTGCAGGTGTCTGACAGTCATGAATTTGGTGCCTTGTGCTTTAAAGCGGACTCAGTTAGAATTTGGATTGTCTTTTGTGTTTTCCTATGACTGTTTGAAAAGGTGGCTGAAAACCACAAACAAGATCTTGCTTTTAAGAATGTTACAGGGCAGATATTTTGCTCCCATCGTATCTTCTTGATTCTTGGGATAAAAATTAGCTAGATTGCCAACATCAATGAAATATTTCATATTAAATGCTAAAATGATATCTTTGAAACTATCTACCAGAATGTTAAAATTTAAATAGTCACTCCTTCAAACTACCAAAATACTATGCAATCAGTATATCACGGATACGAGGGATATCTTCGTGGTTCTCAGACTTGTTTAAACAATACTTTGAAAACTGGTTTGTTTTGTATTTAAGTATTGAGCAGTGCAGCAGAATTCATTTTCTCCCATTACATTCCCTGAACCATCATCCAGGGTATGTTCCAGTTTTGAAAACTGCAAGCAGCAAATGATGGTCTTCACAAGAGCAGAGCAGGATAAACAGCCTCACAGCCACTTGCTCCTAACTTTCAGACAAGTAGGAGAATAGAGAAGATGGCTTCACTCCAAAATTATCACAACAGAGATAGATAAGGAGATAAGCGTCTTCTCAGTGAGCCCCTAACAATGCACGCTATTTTACTCTAAAGCACTGGGATTCAGAGGTAAGCCACCTGTGTTCTCATGACATCACCAAACTAAAGGCCGGGGTTGATTGCTTGATGGGTGCTCTTTTATTATCACATATCAGGTGTCACCTGCAATTCCATGTCTCAGGCAGTGTGAGAGAATCCATCTGTCATCTACCAGTGAATCTCAGAGAAATTTCTTTTCTTTTGAAACTGAGACTATTAGAATGCTGAAACAGATATAAAACAGCCCAGAAGTTAAAAAAATGATTCAAAAAAAATATTTAAGGGATAAAATAAGGTGTTATTAGAAATAAATTGATTTAAAATTTTTAGTACATTTACCTTTATACCACATGACCTGTATTTCACAAAATATATTGCAACTGAACAGAAGTTATGTCTACATGTGTTCTTATATTTTTTTTCCATGAGTCTAAATCATTTGTAACAGTTTTAACATCAATAACTGCACGTGCCAATGTAAAACTGGCATGTAAAGATAAAAAAAAACTAACTAAGCATAGTATGTTTCCAAATTTCAGCATTTTTTTCCTGTGTTGAAAGACTGGAATCCCAGTATAGTTTTGTGGATACCACTGGTTCCCAGCTTCATTGCCAATCCTGTCCTATCTGCACCTCCCAATCCTCCCAATTTGAACCCCTTACCACCCCTTGGTAGCATACCCAAGAAATCAGAAGGAAAAGTGTGCCTTATCTGTGCAATATCATGCCACGCAAGTCAGGGAGAAGCTATGGTCAGCCTTTATCCTGCTTCAGAATGTATCTGTGGCTGAGAGGAGTTTACCCCAGACACATTAGAAGCCCTTTATGCCTAATTTTCTTCTACTGTGTAATGGCAGAAGCAGTATTAAGAGAAGTAACGATACTTCATATTCTATGAATGCTTTCGGCATGATACATTGGATGATACTTGATGCAAATAAGAACAACTGTTGTATTGTTGGGTTGTTTACATTTTCTGCATTATAGTGCACCTGCACATTTCCTGGTACAATTACATATTATAAATCATAAAGATCAAAAGTTGTTTAGAAAATGTATGATGTTACCCATGGTGCTGGTTTGCTTATACTAATAGAAGACAGGAAAATAATGTTGGCTTCTCTGTCAGGAATATGGCTATTCAGCTTTGCAATTTGTTTTTTTTTTTCCCAAAGGACACTACGGCTCTGAAAGTAATGCCTGCTAGTTTATGATGTTGGCTCACAGTGCCCTAGGTAGACGTTGGTGGTTGAACCTTCCTGGCAATATTCCATTATACTTTGTTGCTCTGTGACAGAGGGGCAATCTGACAAGATGGTGTCTGAAATGGAAGTGTGTATCGACCAAAGGTGTGTAACTGATCTCCCCCATGTGGAAAAAATGGCACCCACTGACTTTGTCGATGCTTGCTGAATGTTTCTGAAGACCAAGCAGTGGACATGAGCATAGGAAGGTGGTGGGTGATGCATTTCAGCAGTGGCAACAGTGAAATGATGGACAAATCATGTTCCAGATGGCCATGTAGATTTTCATGAGTACAGCATGCAGACTCTTGTTTATTACTGTCAAAATTGCATAGCTAACAGTGGTGACCATGTTGAAAAATAATGTTTTGTAGCTGAAAGTGCAAATTTTATTGTGCTCTTTGTATTTGTTATAGTTTCCACAGAGATAAATAGGAAGCTTTACTTTCAGAGTTACCTATGTACACATGCATAGAGTAATATAAGATAGGATTAATGATAAAATTAAAATAGAATAGGGTACAAACCTCCCACCACGCATTTATGGAATGTTTTATTTGAGTCTCAGGAGGCAAAGAAGGAGAGCTGAGGATAGCTAATTGGGGCATTATCCAGCTGCTTCACCCAGAAGAAAAAAACAGTTTACATGAGATAATATTACTCACAGAAAGAGACAATGAAGGAATAAGGAGTAACATTTTTCCACTATTCATTTTCCATTCTTTTTCATTTCAACTTTTCCTGTCTCTAAACTTAAATGTCATTGCATATGTTACGTTCATTATGTATATTATGTACATTTTTTCTACCTGATAAACACTTCCAGGCTGGGATCTAAGGCCCTGATCTAAATGTGTATGTTCCTGATCTAAATGTGTATGTTTGGTGGCCCTGCTAGGCAGGGGGGTTGGAACTACATGATCCTTGAGGTCCCTTCCAACCCGGGTGATTCTGTGATTCTGTGATTCTGTGATCTCACTGTCCTTATGATTTGTAATAAGTTAACGTGCCAGCCCAACTCATATACAACAAGTGTGCACGGTACCATGCATGTTGTAGCATTTATCCCAGTTCTTTCAGGGGAAATGCTACTTACAACCTGAATTTTTTATTGAACCAAACAAGTCAGGAGTATCTCCTAATGCCCTAGGAAGGTGGCTTGTTTTTTGAATAACTTAAATCCTTCATCAATTGGGCAGGAAAAAGCTCAGGTTACTTAGCTTTTCTTCATAAAATCTCTGACTGATTCAAGTGTGAAATTTACTAGTATTATCATGTTATCATGATTGGTTATTGCGTAGAGCCCATTGCTTACATCAGAGGAAAAAAATTGTTCGGTACAATGCTCATTTAAATGTAAGGCTTTGAAGAATCTAGTAGATAGCAATCTAGTTGCCGTCATTCATACTGAGCAATCTGATGGAAAGCACAGTAAAGAATGGACTATAAAAAAATTTTATAATTAACAAATTCTTAAGACACCTCTGTATTCTTAAGATGCCATTAAGATAATCTATTGCTATTAGATAAAATGTAGAAATTGTAAGATGAAATGTGCAGAGAGAAGTGATGCCTCACTAAACTGTAGGAGTTCTTTAATGGAGTCAGTGAGCAAGTACATAAAAGCAAGTTCATTTACCATATGGGGAACTCCACAAAGTTTAAAAAAACAAACAAACAAACTTGACAAAGGATTTTAAAAATCTAGGCTCTCACATGTTCCAATACATGAAAAAAGTAGCAAAATTACAGTTCAAAGGAGTTCCACAAGAACCTGTGCAGAGACTGCTATTATTTAACATATTTATCAATGAAATGGAAAAGGGTTTGGTATTGAATGGATGGTATAAAATCATTCAGTTTCATTGAAATGTAAAATGAGAAGACTTGTAGCGAACGTCATGATGCTACTGGAAAATAAAATGGCAGATGGAATTCATCCTGACAAACACAAGGTTATGTAAATGAGAAAAACTATCTCTGTATATAGGAAGTGATAGGCTATAAATAAGCCATTAGCATTCAGGAAAGAGATCTTGGAGTTATAACAAGTATATGAAAACATCAATCAATAAGGAAAATAAATGCTAAAAATTATTAGGAAAGGAATAAAGAGCAAATCAGAAAATATCATACAACTACAAGAACACATAGCACCCTCACATCTTAAAACATGTGTGCAGTTCTAGTAGTCCAAACTGAGAAATGGTGAAGTAGAAAACGTAGAGAGAGGGGGAAAAATATGAACCAAATATGGGTCAAAAGAAGCAGTCAGACAGACAGACACATGAGTAGAAAAGAACATTCTCCTAAAATTAATAATCCCAAGGAAGGAGATTCAACTTCTAACTCAGAAAGTCTTTAAGCCTTACATTGCTGGATGCAGAACGTTATAGCTAGGGAAGGTTTGCCTTGTTTTCATAATCCCTTTTCAAGTATTTGCTGTCCACAATGTTAACCAAACCAGTATTGATCTAAATATTTAATGTTTGTGATTCTTGTTTTGTTTTGTTTTTCCTGAGGAAAATATTGCTACTATCCTGAATTTATAAGGCTATGTTGTTCCCCATAGAATTGTCTGGGTCATCATGTTTGTGAAAAGAAATAAAAATATGGTTAATTTTTATCTCTGTAAAAACGGTGAATTTAGAGCACAATTTCATTTTCTTCATGGCTATGAATCCTAATTCTCTTCAGTTCTGTTCTGAACAATGCCATTTTTACACGCAGGCATTTTAACAGCCTTATTTTTAATTGTCCTGCTTAGAATTAGTGTGACACAGACCAGCTTTATCAGCTCATCAGCTCCCTGATGAGCAGAAAAGTCAATGGAAGATGTAGTTTGGATGTGGCCTCCCTTTCAGCTGTGCATCTAACAAGGCAAAAGCAACTGATCTTTCCTCTTGGCAGTGGGCTAACAACAGATGTGGCAGAGCCCAATCCCTCTGTCTGACAGCATCAGGTCCTACCAACAGGAAACTATGCTGGATCCAACCTCTTTACATTAGACAAGCAAAACAGAAGCATACACAAACGTGCTCAGTTGGAGGGAGTTTGTTAACGAAGTGAAGGATGTTGTTTTCAAGGACATTTTCAAGTTCATAGCACTGAAGTGTATATGATAGCATATGATTTAAGGCCATGTGTCTTCATCAAGCACTAAGTTAAAAAACCAGGCTAGAAAGCCACCTTTTGTCCCCCAGCTTTGAAGCCTACTGCGCTACCCTCAGTAGATTTCTTCACTTTCCCGTGTTTCTATTGCACCCTTTGACTTGGGACCTCTCTGCCTTTCGGAGTCATCAAAATGCTGGCTGTGTCAGAGCAAAAAGCTCATTTGTTCATATTTTTATTCACCTGTAATCTTAGAATTAGGCAACCTGGAAAAGGAGTTAATAATGTCTTTCTGAGCTCAAAGAAAAGTGCTGGGCGTTAGCTGTGCAAATGAAAATCGGTGCTGCCTACCTCTGAGAAGTTCTTCCATTTCATAACACAGGTAAAACTGTTCGGCAAGATATTTTTTTCTTACCAAGTCTGATAGCAAGAGAAACTTTAAAACTTTGTTGATCAGAAATGCAAATTCTTATCCATCCTGCTTTTTTAATTAACTTTTTAATTTTCAAACACAAAGATAGTGTTGATGATGACTGGTAAGCTTGGGCTGAGAGATGTACTGATCTAGCGCTGTTCTTTGGAAATCTGCAGAGAAACGAATCTCAAGGAACAAATGAAATGATAATGGGATTTCAGTTCATCAGGGTTCAATTCCACAAAATAAATGTTCAGTTTCTCAGATTGTTTCTTAAAGGTCTTCTGTAACATGCGGAATTATTCAAGACTCAAATTGCGGTTAAAATTATCTTTTTTTTTCTTACTATTCTCATTGTCTCATGCCCAGAAAGGCACCATCAGGATCAGAACCTCTTTGTGCTCATCACCAGGAGTGAGAGGGAGGAATATTCACTCTTCGTGACTTCACACAGCTGCTTTTAGTGCTTTAAATCACCTTCTAAAGGCTCCTAACTTTTTCCTTTTTTCATATATAGGAAAGCTGGAATCCTAAATATAGGTATCTGTAACTTCGTAAATGGCTACCTAAAGTAGACTACGTTATATGTAATACTTGAACCTATATTCCCCAAAGCAAAGATATTCAAAGTTTTTTTTGTTTCTGAAGGAGCATAAAAGCTGATAACTTACTCAATATAGGGTGTCTGGACAGAGAAACAAAATGTGTCTTAAGATCCAGCAGGCCATCAGCTGATAGTGCCTACTTGTTTAATAGCTACAGACTGAAAGCACCTTGCCCTAAAACACAGGAAGAGTATAGTTTCTGGAGACCTGTAACATAGAACTTCTGTTTATTGCATGTATTAACACTTTTTTAAATATTAGGAAAATCCACATTTTTATTGTCTCCATTCCATTTCCATTTACAGTTAAACAATTCATTTCTCACCGGTGTCCAAACATGCTGACACTGAAGGTGGAGTTTAAAAGAAAATGGAGTTGGAAGGACTCAATGGATGAATCTGGAAAATTGTCATGTTGAATTAGATGTGGAGCCTTTTTTGAGCAATGGTGACAGACGGATGGATAAAAGCAGTCTTCCTGGCTACCCTGTGAGACTTGCCTGGGCCAGAGAGGTAATGGGGATGGCTGCCCCTCCAGCTCTACAACCAGAGAGGGCTGCAGGGTGATGGGCACTGGCTGGTGTGTGAAGCAAAGCTGGGAAGAATGAGGTAAATCTCCAGAGGAAGAACAGTGAGCCTGATTGTGATGTGGTCAAACAAAGGGATTTGGTAAAAGAGCTCAAGCTGATGACTCAACTAAGTAGTTTCAGTGTCAGAATTCTGAACTGACTGATCAGGAGGAATATACAAGTGAGAAGGTAAGATAGTGATGGCAGAAGAGTTGCATGATGAATATCAATTACAGGTTTGACTGTTGATTTTAGTTATGTAAGACTAATCAAAACTTTATTTTTCTCATCAGGAAAAAGCAGTATGTGTGTATGGCCAAATTCCCATGAAACATAACAAGTGAATTCCAATGCTTTTACGCATTAAGCTGCCAAAGAGCTATTAAAGGGTCTGATTGCTGAATTTGCCCCATGATGACTGCAGTACTTAGAGTCCTATTAGTCCTTTTCTTCCTAATTCTTACAACAAGAGCAAAGAACAAATACAAATCCCAAAAATGAGAATTCTAATCACCTTATTTTTTTTTATGTGTGCAGCACAGTATCAAAAAGATAGATCTGGGAAGGCACCTCAGTAAATCTCAAAAAAGGTTTGTCAGGAACTGTCCCTGAGACACAGTGAGCCATGAGCATACCAGAGGGCTGTGTACTGGCCCTCTGCTGCATGCTGCCAGGGCTTGGATTGCTGCAGTAACAAGGATCCTCTGCACACCAGGTAGCTCACTGAGGCTGCCTTGCAAAAGCATCCTTTTTCTGATGAACAAAATAGCACAGTAAGTTAGCATAGAAAGGAGAATAAAAATTAATGGATCCATGTAAGTATTCCACGTAACATTTAAAATAAGATTTAGTTGCACAGAATGGTTGATTTTCTATTTGTTCTTGCGTCCTTATGCAGCAGCCACACCTTTTATTTTGAGATAAAATAAAAACAGAAGAAAGAAATAACCATAAAATATTTTGCTTGAGCAATTCCTGTCTGGCAGAAGACAGCACAAAGGGATACTGTGTGTGTACTTGTATACCTGAGCCATCAATCAATAATACAGAGGCTCAAGGAATCATAATTAAATTTAAGCAAGTTGTAGATTTGATATATTTTCATCCATAGAAACAAAAGAGCAGGATGTCTGCAGCTCACCATCACCCTTTCAGTGACATGTGGCCTCCACCACACCTGACGTTCCAGAAGGACTGCACTGCTTCTGATCCGTGTTCACGCAGGGGGGGAAAAAAAAAGAAAAAGTGGGTTCCTGTTTTAATGCTGACAATATATTAAATGAAGAAATTAAATGAAACAATTCTGGAAGTGTATATATAATGATAAGAAAGTAAACTAGCAGTGGTTAACATTTTCTCTGGTAGACATAATTGATATGTTTGTTGTCTGTGATTCACACATTATTTTAAGTTTCTGAGGGGGATTTTTATTGCAAAATATTCTGCATTTTAAATACTATTTAATTATGGTTTGTTTCCTTAGGGATTATATCACCATGTGATTTTAATTTGGTATATACCCTAAGGGGCAGCATATTTTCAATTATGAAATATTTCCTCCAGAAACAATAATGGTTCAATGATTTATTGCAGGATCCTATTATAAGGTGCCTCACACAAGTGAAATCTGAAATGCAATTGGCTTAACAATATAACATAGGTAGGACTAAAATGCATGCGAACTGAGCGTATGGGCCTTTTTCACAAAAATCATATTTATATACTTTCATCCTTTGCATAATACTTCAATTATTATATCTTGAAAAAAGAACTTGGAAAGCTGAGAGCTATGAAACATTTACATTATTATCTCTTCAAAAAGTTCATTTTTGGACAAGTATCATTTGGATAGGGATTAACTTAATCAGAGATTTTGAATCTTCTTTACTTTAATTTTTAATCTCTTTTTAAAAATATGTCTGAATCTTAAAAAGGCCTAAACCTGTAGTCACAAAGCACTGCTTCAAAAAAGGGGAAAAAAAAGAAAAAAGAAAAAAGAAAGTTTTTAAAGCAGCCACCAGCTGTAAGAGAGATAGTGCAAGCAGCAGATTTGTGACAGAGTGGAGCATGAAACCCATCAGCTGATGAGTGAAAATCCCTGGTTTCTAATTAATCGAGGTACACAGGCCAAGGGATGAAGAGGATCAGGGAAATGAAATCAGGAAAAAGATACCATCAGTCATTTCTGCGGCCCATTGTCATACTTCAGAATCTGCTGTAATGAATCACTCAGGCATTCCACAGATACATTCAAATGGTGAAGAAAATTCATTGTCCAGTGAAGAGTGTTTGATAAAAATCTTTCTTTTCCCCCCTCTTTGTCAGAAGCCTATGATCAGTAAAGGAAATCCAGACAGCACAACAGGTGTGCTTCTGCAAGCCTGGTGAAATCTGCAAATGAACAGAGGTCCTAAAGAATTTTTGTGCTAAAATTTCACCAAAATGAAAAAAGTATCTCGTAATAGCAGACACTGAGGAAATGTACTGAAAACAGCAGAAGATTAAGGGGATAAAAGGTATAAACGCTCTTCTGGTTGAGAAGCTCCTGTCCCTCTGAAATCTTCTTATATGGAGACGGCGAACAAATATTTTTGTAAAATATTTTTGCCGAGTTTAGCATTTCCAGATATTGGTATCTGCTTGGAAGAACTCCTAATCCACAGGCTGCCCCCAGTTTAAAGCAGCACTAAAGTTAGTGTAGATGGAGGTGTTCGGGGGAGCAGGGGGAGGTCTTCCTTTTTAGAGAAGGGAACAGTTCTGTTTTTAGTTCTCACAATTACCTGAGAGATAGAAATGACAAAATAAAAGGCAAATGACTTTCTTCCTTTTCCTGTGTGCATACAATCAGGCATATACTAGCACTGAGGAGAAGCCTGTATTTTGGGTGGGTGCTTGTTCTCTCCTGTAAGACATCTGTACAGGTTTTAGTATTCATGAAAATGTTAGGCTGAAATTCTTTGTGAAGCTCTCTTTATTTAAAAGTAGGGACAGTCCTTCGCTCTGTATTTCTTTAGAGGTGCCAATATCTGCTTTTTCTTCCCTTTCAGTTTGGTTCAACTTTTTGACCCCGAGCAGTTCTTACACCACTGCCTTCCATAAAGTAGTGTGTCCCATTACGTGACACCAGAATATAATTGTTTTAAATAATCAGGTGCTCTCCTAAGACATATAGGGATGGCTGATTCATTTTAGATTTAATTACCATAATATAGGGTTTTGCTGTCTATAGTATCAATCACTGAGACACTTTATAGTTGATAATATTAAAATGGCAACAATAATGAGAATTCTGCTTCATGATGAAAATAATTTTAATCATGGGTAGATTACAAATCCATTTACTGTTACGCTTACTGAGAATTCTATTATCTACCTCCTATTGTGAAAGATGTTAAAACTTGTTTTCAGGAAATGTGAAAGATTATAGAAGTATGCTCTCTTTGCAAAGTTTCTATCATAGCCAAGCAACAAAAACCTGCTTAATGCTGGGGACCACTGAAGATGAAGCTCGCAACATTAACCAGTAACTGGAGCTTGACATGAGCCCATGCCTGGAGGTGTAGATCTGTTTATAGGCTCCAGGTCTGTATTGGCTGCTAGTTTAGATCCAGACCATGATTTCTTCTGGTACCCAGCCTGGTGACCAATTGCGGCCTCTGCAGTGCAGGCAGTACTGACTGCCAGCTTCTATCTATTGTGCTGAATACACATTCTGAATATGGAGAGTACTTTCTTCTGGTGGCCACACCTCTGGTATCTCTTTGTGGCTATGAACATAGCATCTCACTTCTTTTTTTTTTTTATATTCCCTTTGTTGGCAATTACAGTCTCACATTTGCTCCATCAGATTGGAGTCCTCTGTGCTTCCTCTACTGCAAGTCTAAGACTAAAAATGGAATATGGGATTGAATCCCAGAGTCAATCAGTTCTCAAAATGATGCTGTGATGGGAATGGCTGTAGTCTCAGTCCATTCCCTATTTACAGAGCGCCTAGATGGGATCACAGAGCTCTTCATGGCCGTCGCTGCCATCTTCACTGGGAGAAGTGGATGACAGCCGTGAGATTCAGGCCAGGGAATTGCCCAGGCTGGAGGTAACTATTGCAGGGGAACTGGCTCTTCAGCTGCACCCCTAGAAGAGCTGCTCTGCTCCAATTTCTAACAAACAAAGAAACCTCGTTGAGCTAATCTTAATACAGGATTTTAGACAAAGTCTTGTTCAACTGTAGCAAATAGCATAAATCTCACCCTCTCAATACTTTTCCTGAAACCGTGTGTGACTGTGTGTGCATGTATACATTAGCACTGCTTTGATTATATAATGTAATGAGCTCGATGGATTTATTCTGGATTTATACTATGGAGCCTCAGAGCAGAGTTTGGAACAGTATCTCGTCTTTAAGATGCCAGTTTTGTAAATGCTTTTCTTTTCTTAAGGATACTGATGAAAATTTATTACTGATTTATCATGCGTAACTCTGCAATGGAATCAGATTTTTCTTTTCCAGCTTCATTGCTGTTTCCAAATGGGGATTAAAAATTTTTTACAAACTTAGTAGAGAATCAGTTATCATCAAAGTCCCCAGGAGCTCATTTACTGGTGTGCAAACTGCGCCCCACACTGGTCCCTTGCTTTGGAGGAACTCAATGAATAAATTAAATTTCCAGGGACAGCCAGCTTTATAATCCTGGCCTACTGCTCGCCCTTCCTACTAGCATAATTGCCGCTGTTCTGGCCCTCATTCTCTGTTCCATTTCCCTTCCTGACCAATGGGTCCAGAGAGAGAGACACAGGCCTATGGGGTCTGAGAACATCACTTGCACGGAGAAATGGGCAAAAATTGGAGGGGTATAAAAGCTGCAAAACTTGTTAGTGAAGCAGTCTGCTCATGGAACAAAACTGTAAAATACACTGTCTGCATCTTCATTTGCAGTCATGAGATATACCATTAGTAAAATGAACAATAACAAATGCAGAATCAATCTATTTTTTTTACATGAAACAGAGTTCTTCTTTTTATTGCATAGTTCTCCTCAAATATATGGCTACTGAACCTTGTTAAACAACCATAATTTCATCTAACCAATAAATCCGTTTCATTTCTTTGTTTTTTTACCTTGTATTTAAAAAAAGCATGCGATGAATAAGAAAAAAACCCCACAGTTTATAGGTAACATAATCTTCCCTGAGCAAAAGTGAAATAGGAACGGCAACAAAACCCCCTTCTAATCAGTCTATTTTGTAACTCAAAAAGACTGTTTGGAAAGGTTTTCATCAAAATGATTTTCAGTAGATAGCTCATAGGTGATCAGGATAAAACCCCACAGCTTCAGCACTTCAAATATTTATCATATACATGTTTGCTTGAATCTTGATAAGAGTGAGGTTTGGGACTTATGGACACCGAGATAGGATGTCACCTGAGACACGCATCTGATTCAGAATGCAGACAGAAAGAAAGTGCCTAGGAGAGGCCGGAGGAGAGAGGGAGGGAGAGGGTAAGGGATAGTAGGAATGGACAGCCCTTGTTCCCAGCTCTAATATCCCAGTGCAATTATTTTGTGGACATCCACTCCTTGCCTGCACAGGAGATAGGGCTATAAGTGTATGTTATTTTTTAATTACAAGGGGGTAGAAAAAATCCTGATGATGGGCTGGAAGGTGCCATTGCATTGTTATTTTTTTCTCTCCCTTCGTTTGCTGATTATGTGAGCTGGGCTCCTTTGCTAGCCGATGATAAGCAGAATTTCCATGTTCTCTGCATAATTAATCCATCTCTGCCTCTCTTCATGCCAACTCGCCCGTTATCGCCGGCACATGCCTGAATTGCAAAAGAATCCGCTCTTCAATTGGAACTTATTGATATTCTAAGAAAAAAAAAGAGAGAGGGAAAAAAACTGAAAATCCTTAAGTTTAAGCCGCAGATTTTTAAATGGATTAATTTCGCTGCAATCGCAGCCATCTAAGGCGGGAAGGCAGGCAGAGCAAATTGAAAGCATCTCCATGTTTGCAGAATTGGGTCCAGAATGCTGAAATGTACTGGCACAGTTCTCTTTTAAAGTCAGAAAATTACCATTCATTTACATCACATGAAATACTTTTTTATGCTAGAAATATTCAAGAGACGTTCCTTAAATGCCTGCTAATGCTAGATAACATTTCTAACTTTCAACATTTTGCTAGACTTTGATATGACATGATAGGAATGCCTGCCAGTGAGGAATATTATATGTACCAGTAATCTCTTTTTATCACATATTTAGATTATATCATCCTCTTCTTAACCATCCTGAAGTAGTCTTTAAACAATGTACTCGGTATCGTAGGCTCCTATTTAGTATGGTTATACAATCCCAACTTAGTAGGGCACATTTAGACTTTGTCTAGGATGAAGGGTTTTTAAAGTGCTGATATTCCTTCTCCGAAAACACTTTATCTTTTTCTATCTTTCACAGAGTTACATTTCCTCACACCCCCTTCACAGGCACCATGTTCACCTCCTTTACAGCACGTAACGTGGTTTGTTATTTCGATGCAGCTCCTGTGGACTGTACTTACGTTTTGACAGGGCTCAGCTGTGCTCCATGGCAGCGTGGTATTGCAGAGAGCTGGTGGGGAGCTAGGACTTCACCTCTTCTCCCTTTTTATCCTCAGATATTACCGAAATCCCAATACTCTTCTCCTTTTGTTTCTCTACAGCAAAATTCACGTCCTTCATTTCCTTGACCCTAGAAAGCAGCAGCACTCAGCAACAGTGAGAGATTTCCTTAATGCCTCAGCTAAGCCACAACATATCTGGCATTCCATGTCCATATGCTGGAAATCAGCAATTTATGCTGTTGTAGAAGGTAATGTTGACACTTGCAGTTAACAGAGGGGGAAAAGTTGCTACACTGACTGTAAATGGAGATTTAGCTGTTAGCAAATCTTTGCCATTATAAGACCGATCTCTTTCATTTTAAAAATAGACGGGAAAGAAAATAAAGAATAACCATAGAGCTGGCAGGCACATAGTAGAGCTAAAAAAAAGGAGAAAGACGTACAGGAAAACAATGATATTTGTAGCAACATCTGCTTCGGGAACAAAACAATAAGCTTAATACATGGTGGGGCCATCTTACCATACAAAATTAGCACCTGTTACGATATGCATGTCACTAGTAAGTAAATAAACAGTCAGTGTTCCAGTTCAGATATCCAGGCAATAAAAAGCACCATGCAAGAATGACTAGTGATCATATTAGGATATGTTTTTATAAAGCAGAAAGAGAACAAAGAAGGTTTTTCCAGTTCCTTCAGAATGATTGACAGTTCTAAGGCAGAACTGAACTTAAGGATATTTGTGGTATATTACAGTTTACAGTTTTTGCAAAATCAAAACATGTAAAGATGTTTTTTAGAAGAAACAGTTATGTTCACATTCAACGCTATTAGTTCATAGTTAAACTGTTGAAATGATATTTAAAAGAAAAAAATTAAAAATCACTTCTGAAATTTTCTACTTAACAGATAAACACTATCTCTAAAGAAAGAAATGTCTGTGCCCTTTCTGCATACATCTATAGCCTAAATAAGTAAGTTAATAGCCAATATTCAAAGTGCTTGAGATATAAATGTCCAATTGTATGACATTTCTATTAAAAATAACTAATTTCTACCCAATTTGGGTAGAAAAAACCCCACAAATTACATGAACTGCACATTATCACAGAACTTTCTCATCTGTTACAGTGAAATCCCTAATCTTTTGATGTCATTCACAAAATCCTTATTGTCTTTAGCAACTTCCACATTTTACTGCAATTTTATTAGTGAAATAACATTTAATTAAGCTTGCACTGCAGTCAGTGTTGATCTTCTGTAACAAAAAGATTCATCTCATAAGACTCTAGACTTCAAGCTTAAAGGATTTTCATCATTGGTCACATATACAAAATATTTAAAACATTATAAACATGGAAGTAAATAATAACATTAAATTAAAAATATCTACCTTATATGCAGCTCTACAGTGAAACCTGATTTTTATATTCTCATCCTATTGTGAATAACCTACAATAATAATTTAAGTAACTGCAAGTGGGTAGTTTTTACTCCGCTATTTTATACGTATATTTACACTGTACTGAAGATTGCATTATTGTAAACACATTTTTACACATTAAGTCAAAATATTTTTATTTTCTGACTGGTAAAGGAACCAAAATTTCTGCACTTATACTTTGTAGGATTTCTTGGCTTGGCAGTGCGGGGCAAATAACATCTGAAAAGAATGCCAGCAGCCCCAGCATGGGGGACAAGGTCTGTTCACAGCACACAATTGTTCGCCATATCAGCATTTTTTTTCAAATGATAAATACAAGATTTCTCAGGTTCCTTCTCATCAATCACTGCATTGATTCAGCTTTATTGAAGATCAACACATTACCAAGAAACTGAGATCAGCAGACACTACATATTTTACCCTAGTTTAGAAGCCTAGACTCAGTTAAAAAGGAAATGATTATAATTTATCCATGCATTGCTCTGTCTGGCATTAATCTATCCTCAATTTTATAACTGGAAACAGCTCTGAATGAATTACTGATTGATTTGTAAATTTTATTTAGTCTAATTTCCTTTCTCTTTCAAAAAAAAAAATTATATTCCGTTTAATTTAGAAATTCTGATTTTGCATGGTATATGAATTCTGTTGAATGTGCTGAGGACTGAACACCTGGGCAGCTACATGACACAAGGCAGTGAGACCTATACTGAGACCTATACCAAGGAAGCTGGGAAAGCTTCTAGGAAAAACTTCTAAAGCCACCATACTGGGTGCATTTCTATACTGTGCCCTCTCTGCATGGGGGCCAAGTGATAGAAGCTATAGCAGAATCTGAGGAACTGAACACACACCTGAATTGGTCAAGAGACCAGGCTACAGTAGAATGCAATAGGAATTCGTTGGATTGCTTTCTGACTACAAGACTATTAATGTTTGTCCAGATTTGTATGCAACACTTACTATGTAAAGGCTGATGGATATTTAGAAACATTGACAAGCCTTTATGCCTACCCACTTCCAACTTTCTGAGGACACAAAAAGTAAACTCAAAGTTCTCAGTATGCTGGAAATCTGGCAGTGAATGTGGTTGTATTATCAGGTGTTTGGTGTATAAATCCTAGCTTGGACACCTAGGAAACTGATTGCAGTAAGTAGCTCGTGAAGAAAGACCCTAGGTAAGCAAGGAGACAAAACACTGTAGACAAAACTCTCAAAGAATCAGTGAGTCTGGTGGTTTGCCCATAAACATCCTTGCATAATTTCTATCAAGATTGCCTAGTAACTGTTTTGTTACTGTATTAGCAATGTAACACAGCATATAGAAAATATGCGAAGGTAAAGAATAATACCAAATCTTAACTCAGTCCCCACAGTTAATCAAACAGCAAACATAACCTTTGATGTATGTCCTCAAATGACTTTTGGCCTAAGAGATTATCATCTAGACTACATGGATGTATAGTACGTTCAATAGATATGTGGCAGTTCTAAGGAGTTATAAGGGAAGAAATAATTTAAGTGTCATGAAACAAGCTGGATAGACATCAACTCCATTTTAATTTAATTTGCATTTTCATTTTACATTCTACTCAAAAATGTACCCTTAACTTCAACTCTATTCTTCAGGATGTACTAATAGAAGTAGTAGTAAAGTCAGATGTTGTCATGTGTTGTTTTAGACATTCAGATACTACAATACATTCAATAAGGTATTGATGAAATTTATGGCTGTAGATGCTGGAAGGTTTCTCCCATTTCTTTCCTTCTCCCATTTGTTTTCATCTGTGTCTGGGGAGAGGACTAATGCATATGTGATAATGAACTTTTTAATCCTATGAAATCAAAGTGAATGGACTGCAGACAGCTTTCAGTGAATGACAAAATCTTTCTTGAAGTGTGGGAAATAATGGGTAAAATGCTGAACTTGGAGTATACAACTCTTTTTTTTTTTTTTTTTTTTTTTTTTTCCAGAGATCATGGACAAGAGCCACAAAGGAGTTGTCTATATTAGAGAGATATCTAAACTCAAATTTTAAAGGGCAGCAGTTACAGTGTAGGCACAGTATGAGATTTTTTTACTCAGGAAAAAGTACATGAAAATCTATTAGATTATATTATAAATATAGTATATTCACAAAGGGATATTTGCATGAAAAACCCACACTCAACTTTTGGCTAATGTTGCCAACAGAGAAAAAAATATGTATAATTTCCTGGAACCACAAATGCCATTGTGTCCTTTATGTACTCACCTTGATATTTTGTTGTTTGTTGAGAGCTGTACAGAATCAGAATCAGAATCAGAATCAGAATCAGAATCAGAATCAGATTCAGCCATCCCCTCTGGCTCTGGTGCAGTTTGATTCAGACACGGGAGTGGAGTAAGCCCAATGCAGAAATTTAGCACTCAGTGACACACAGATGAAGTGGTGCAAAATTCCTAGTTCATTCAGACAGGCTTTCAAGAACAAGACTTGATGATAGGATTTGGAGATGGAAGATTGCCTTTGGCAAATCAAACAGGGGCAACTGTTCCAAAACTAGGAGAATGGATGTGGGCACTAAAATGGTAAATCCAGAAATAACGGATGAAAGTTTCCAGTCTACTGGAAAATAAGGTCAATGGCTCTTCTTGGTGTAACTGGTTTTTGTGCTTGCAAGAAACTCAAGAAAATTTCCCCTCTGATGCCACATCTGCATGACTTTGCCCTTGCATGTTTGCATAAATGCCTCAACAATGAAGTGCAAATCACTAGAGGAAAAACTTTCTACTGCAGATTTGTTCTGAGGCAGATTGTAGCCTGGGAATAGAAAAGGCAAAGCTGTAGAGTTGCCAACATTTGACAAATCACAGTGAGTATCTTTGCCTCACTGAGAGAGAGCAAGGGGAGTCCAACTGTCTGAATCTGTGGCATCTAATGAGCAGGAACGAAATGACTTCAAACTGTTAACAAAGAAAAATTCATTTTTTCCAAAGATACATGTCCTATGGTCCATTACAGCTAAAAACAAAAGTACAATGAAAACCTACTCAGAACTGAGCATATTTTTTATTTTTCCATTTGAAACCTGGGATTATTTCCTCCAGGCATTTGGAAGGACAATGCTAGCAGGACCCTGTTTGCCAGTAAAACTCAGTTTTGGAAACCATCATCAGTCAGCATGAAAATGGGTCCAATGCTATGGAAATGAGCTCATTACTATTATTTTTTTGCTGGCACTCACACAATTTGTGCTTTTAGAATTTTGAAAAGCAGGACATGAATTGCAAAGAAAAAATGGGTTAACAATATTAAACAGCCAGTTGCTAATTACTGAGCAATCCAAACCTGCGTCTGGAATGACATACTCAGACATCCAGCTGGACCTCAGGCCATATGCTATCCTAGATCCTTGTGCATAGCTTCCATTACTGTCAAATGCTGAAGTACTGGGTAAAAAGTTCAGGGTGCAGATTAAAATATGATCAGAGCTCTGTACTCGTAGATGCTTTAAGGAGAATAATGAATATCTGCAATATATCACTAAAGGTAAAGGATGACAGCTGTAGACAACAAGATAGGAAATCACTCTGAATCACTGTATTTGTTTCACTCTCATAACTTCACTTGGAATAGAAGTAGTTGTTTTTTTCCTTGAGGATGTTACTTACAGAGATTTAGAAGGCTCCTTCATCCTACTAACACATTTTCAGCTTCCATAGATCACTTTTGTAGTTGTTCAATGAAATAAATGGAGTTTATGATCTACTTATTGATCCTGAAGTATGATACTTGGAAGAATGAAGCATAAAGAAAATTCAAATACAGTGTAGTAAGTTTTAATGATGCAATTCCAAGGATAATAATAATGCTAAAAATATTATTCCCTTAACTACAAAAAGCCATTTACCCTTAGCTCCAGGCTTCTGCTTGGTCCTAGGGAAAATATTAACTTTCATTTTATTTGAACTGCATTCTCTTCCATGTATTTTTCAGATAAAGACCATCTACAATAAAAAAGTGTACATTCATTTAACAAAAACAAATATTCCACAGTATCTTCTTATAGCATCCAAAATTTCATTGGGTACAATTTCCTACATGTATGTAATACTCTCTTGCATGTATCAAAAATATCCCCTCATAAATAAAAAAGTTAAAACACGTCTTTAAAACATATTGGCATCCGATTTACATTTGCACATGCACATTTGTTTACACGTGTTGCCATTACAAATGATTTCAGCCTGGATAGGTCATTAAGTGCAGACCAAATAAATCCAGTGTTGTAAATTAGGTAGTGACCTCCATCTTACAGTCCTTTCCAGAAAGGCAGAGGAATTTGCAGGTTTAAAACAATTATAAGGAATTGAGCATAAAGAGCACAGTACTCTTGAATGAGAGTTATAATCTTCTTTAAAGCTTTTGAGGCCAGTAAGAGAAGGTAATTGGGAATTTTGAATGAGAAAAGAATTACTGTGGCAAGACCCCCCAAATACTCCGTACTTCCTATAAAGCATTGTTTGCATGATGTTTTCTTTCATCTTTAATTCTTCTTTGTGAAAACAAGTAACATGTATGTTCACGTAAAGTGATTAAACTAAGAGTCATACATGTAACTAAGATTTAAATTAACTAGTCAAAGCAGAAATCATAAAGTAGAAAATAACATAGTAGACACATTTGTTTTGAATTCTTCCATCACATTGGAAAATAAAATTTCCATTGTATACAAGTTCATTAAGCACTCAATAGTATTTGATTTAAGTAATTTAAGAACAAATCCTTGATGATTTGGAGGAATATTCTTTATGAACTACTCAACTTTTTATTTTTGAAATGTGAATTTGGGTAAAAGATTATTGTACGAGCTTAGAATTGGATGTTTACACATTCACCTCCCAAATTCACCAAATATTTTCATGTAGAAAACAGTAAGGAAAAATCCTGTGAAAAGCTCAAATCGTAAGCAATTCATTTTCCACTTTAGGAGAAGAGTCTCAGTGATTGGTATGAGCTTTATTATTGTTTTATTTGCAGGAATTATTAGCTCTTCCTTAAATTGTTCTGTTGCAAATCTGAAACACACGGATTTTACATTACAGTAATATTTAATGGAGAACTGAGAACTGCAAGATAGTTTACAAGTGGAGCTGATATTACACTTCTTGTAACATCTTTCCATTAAAAAGTTAACAGGCTGAATTAATTGCTTAATGATAAATGTTTCTTTTAAAAATCTGTTGCTTTCCATACAGCAAAATGTAAATAACATATAGTGTGGTAGTCTGTTTTGAAATACTGCTTTTCTCTTAAAGAAGTTTATGGTGTAAATATACAGTCTGCATTCTCATTCTAATTCATGCTGTTGTAGCTTAACAAAACAGGACACTCTAAAGAGACACAAATATGCATTTGTGTGGAAAAAAAGCTTCTAGACAGATTCCTAAAACTCAAAATGCCACAATAAATTTCTAGATTGTAAAACACAACATATGACAGATAGTATTGATTTGAAAGGGAAAATAATGTCACATTTTTAAACTGAACTTGCATTTACTTACAAATTACAATATAATAATATCATCTTGTCCCCCAAGTTAGTAATGTATTCCAATACAGAAAGCTTGGAAGCAATCTGTAAAATACCTGATGAAAATATAAATAATGTGCAGCATTGCTCAAAGTAATTTAAAGTGATTATAAAACTTGCAGTTGCTAAAAGGTATCGATTTTAAAAATAAATTTATACTGTAAAGGTGACAACATGTAGTATTGCATAGATGGACATTCAGATTATCTATTGCTTTTCTATTAGTGACTAAGAGCAATTATTAATTATGGTATTCATCTGTTTTACAGCCATCTACACATATCAGAAAGAAGTACATTAGTATCTGAGAACGAAAGTCAGAGATAGAAATTATCCACTATGGTTTTGAAATATACATTTTTAATAGATTACTTTTGTAATTCAGAGCATGCAAGAAATGACTTATTTTTGTAATAAAAATTGTTAAGAATTAGCTCAGAAAAATATCAACTATTTAAGAAATATGATTTTTGGTACTATGAAGTGCTTGGTAGATGCTGTTGTTTAGGACTTAGGCACACTGGCTTAGAAGAGAAAATTCTATTTTCTTTGATATGGACAATTAAATTCCCTTTTCTGTCCTATTCAAAACCCATGTTGAATATCTAGACCTTTTGATTCAAAACGCCAGCCCTCAATTGCATGTAAATGAAATGCAACACATTCTGCACAACCTTCAAGCACGGGAACTTTACTGAAAAGGACTGAGTTCAGTTTTCCTCTTCCAAGACTTGAAAAACTACAAGTGCATCATATGATTGATGGCGCTCAATTGGGGCTCAAATACAGCCCAAAGTCCCAACAATTCATAGATGATAGATGAACATTTCCAAAAATGTAATTCTTATGGAAAACATGTTTTGGTCCACTTCAGGCTTCCCAGTAGTGGTCCATTAGGCAGAAGGAAAATATTTTTTTTTCCACTTCTCAAACTGGCATAACCAAGGTGTTCACTGACTCCAAATCAGGTCAGGATATAAAGGTAAAGATGCTGAAACACTGCAGATGGAAAGTCTCCTTCTTTTGAGAAAAACAGAATTCAAGGTATTCTACAGGATAACCACCTTTCTTTGGAAGGCATTGTCCTTACAGAGAATGAATATATATTCTTCTGTGTGCAAGTGAGCTGTACGTGTAAATGGAGCAGAGGTTAGAGGTAGCTGACAATACCCCACTTCACGGTGGAACTCATGCAGATCCAGTACTAGAATTCATTTTAGACTAGTTACTCTTGATAATTCCAACATGTGGGTAATTAAAGGAGATTTTGAGTATCTTTTATGTCTTGCATATCGTTGCTGAGCTCACCATGCATACTGAGGCACAGGAGTTCCTCCAAATAGGGAGGCAAGCTCCAACCACCTGAACTTGTACTTGTAGTTTCAGTGGTTGGACAGGGAATAAATAGTTCAGCTACCATCTCACATGTTTAGTGGTTTAAGAAAGCAGTACTAAATCTACATCAGAAGGAAAAACTCTGCATTCTGTGGACTGGAGGTTTGCTAAAGTGGCCCCTATCACCAACAGCTAGGTTTTCATGGCAGTTGCTCACACTACCCCTCGATTTTTTTTGTAGCAGTGTGAAAAGCTTTTAACATTTAACAACTATGCTCTACCAAACAATTTTGACAAATGTACAGCAAAGATGGTAACTTTAGGTGGTCAGATAGAAGCACGCTTCTACAATTCTGTTCAGAAACCAGTTTCTAGACGACATGCTTTATTATCAATGAGAGTTTTAGAAGTATGCTATTTTTTAAACCATTTCCCTAAATAGAGGTGGTGCACAGAATATAACGTTGACCTTCTCATCACAAGGGCAAGAAAAAAATATTCCTAATGCTCTATTTATAATATTTTCTGCAGGAAGTATCAGATATGCATCAGATATGCAGTTTCTAAAGTGTACTTTGGTTTATTTGTGATCATTACTGTTTGTATAAGGCCTTTAAAAAAGGTAAAGCTAACAGGATCAGTTTGACAATATATAGTACTTCAAACAGTATGGATTTCATAAAAATATCTAATTTTTAAAAAATATCTCTTAAGTTTTGAAACATTGCATAATTTTCACCTGGGGTAATGTACTTCTCATTAATAAATATATAAATCATAAATCATTTATTCATACGATGTAATGTAGCAGTTTATTACATACTGTGTGAATTTTGCGATCAGGGAATCCCCTGATGAAATAATAGCACAATATTAATTACCAGCACCATCTGTGCTAAACAATAGGAAAAACAATATTTTAATACAATGACTTCATGCATGTCAGTTATCTTCAACATTAAACACTGCAGTTTTGTTGATGTGGTTTACCTTCTACTCATTTAAATAACTGATGTTCTTACAAAGGTTATAACTGTGAATAAATGAATTAAAATTAAAAACACAGAAAAGTACCAATAAATACAGCTTGGATCAATCTATTTCATAAAATCAGTGTTTGTACAGAAATAGATACACATATATTAAATATAAATTTTCAAGTTTACCTACATATATTTCCCTACAATTGATAATTTGCATGCTTGTTATCTGCAAAAGACTCATGTTCAACTTCTAATAACATAAATATGAAATCTACTAAGCAGACACTGTGTGTGAGCTATTTTGATGTACTCCAAACTCTTTAAAGCACATTTAGCATTCTGAAAACTTGTTAAATTTTCCAATATATCATGTCATGATCAGTAAAAAGGAAATGTGAGTGAGTATCGCAGAGTTGTATTCTCTCAAAATGATGGGAAAAAAGTCACTGTTACACATCTTGATGCTTATTTTGTTTAAAGATTTATTCAGTTTAAAATATGTCAGCTGAATAGAAATTATCCCTATCAACTAAATGCCTCCTTGAAAAGTATTGCCAATGGTGCCAGACAGGGGTACTTTAAGGAGGACTAAATTAAAATTCTTTGATGGAATTTCTCATGGGACATGGGGCTTCCTTATTTCCAAAGTCCCTCACCTATATTTGTGCCCACACTGCAGATGTGCAACATCCTGTTGGCTGCATATTGTCCTTACAGATTCGTTACTTCTGACACGAAATGATCTGGGTGTTTGCACATACACTGTCATCATGTTCTGGTTATATTTAAACACGTGTCCACTACCAGAATTTATTCACATCCATATCATATACTGTAGCTATCTATTGGTTTGCAACTTTCCACATAAAGCCCATATGAATTTTTCAATACCTTCAGCTCACTTTGGCATTCACGGACTTCCAATGTACACACACCATAGCAGGCTGTATCCCAGAATGGTGTTTTCATTTTTGCATGCATATGCTTTTGGTGGTAATAAAAATGTATTTCTTATTTTTATTTATATATATTTTTTATTTTATATTTTATTTTTATTTTATTTTATTTTATTTTATTTTATTTTATTTTATTTTATTTTATTTAGAATTTTAACTTGCTGATATCCTTTTTTTGGATATCATGGATAGCACTGCAAGAATTTATAGATGAAGAGACAGTAATGAGATTCTCAGAGCTTTAGAAGATGCCCTAAGCATACACTCACTGCAGTAAAAAACAGTTCCTTGTTTACAGCCCTGAGCTCACCTCCTGAAGGCAGTGTGAATTCGCCCAGCTCTGGGCAGGCTGTCCTGAGGCCTCCAGTGAGCCATAGGTAGTTCTGCAGCAGCATGGGCTGGACATGCTGCTCCTTGTTCTCTACTGTCCCTTATACTTACTTCAAGTTGCTGATTTTTGCACGTTTCCTATCAGACCTGGAGTGCCCAGCACTGCTGTGCTGGAGAAGGCTATGACTCTGTACTCTCGCACTTGCCTTTTCCTGGAGCTGGGTCATTAGCCAAAGAGACCCCTCAGGCAGAACTGCAATTCTCGTTAATGCTCAGCATCCGAAACAAATACATCAAGTATGACTTTGCTGTTTGAAAAGTGACAGTGGTACTCAGCAAATATTGTGACATTCCCAGTACTGGCTCGGGGTTTCTGTTGCCTCTTGCTGGCAGTGGATATCTGCACGAACTGAATCCATTCAGGTATTCATCTCCTTGCCAGGGCTATCTCAGTTTGTTAAGAGAGTTGTAAATCTCATCAGATACTCCATAGGGATGCCTAACCATTGCAAATTCAGTCTAATTTCTTTTTCTTCCTCATTTTGATGTATGCTTGTGGCCACTGCTCCATTTCCATATCAATAACTCTCTTCTCTAACCAGCCTGGCTATTCTTCCCTCCCAGTGTTTTCTGGGGGTAGTTGAAAAGATTTATTTCTCCCTTGCAATCTCGCAGTTTTCTCAGTTGCGAACATGACTCCAGGCTGATATCCACTTCCATACCTACATCTTTTATATCTTTTCTCCTTTCAAGCTTCTGTGATCTCCCTAAATTTGTTAATTAAAGGGAACCTCTTCAGAAATATTGCACAGACTTTTACCTTTTTCTCCTTAAAGAAAAACTCCTCCTCAAATTTTCCCAAGCTTGTATTATTCAATGCTGCCTTTACCCAATGTTAGTCTAGACTGCAATCTGGCCATTATGTAGAATCACTTCTTACTTTTAGAGACTAAGTGACTCCTTTTTGCTGCCTGTACTTCATTATTTCTTCTTACTCCCTTTGACCTAAGCAGTTCTTCTGACAGCTGTAAATTTCTCACATATGTGAAACCCTGCTATGGCTCTATATATTTAATTTCTTCTTATCTCATTCCAATATATTATTATAGGCAGCTTTACTCCTACCTATATAACATGCTTTTACACTTCTAAGTGGTGACTTCTGTTGTGCAACAGGGCTTCTCTACAATGTTTTATCAGGTATCCTCAGTTCTCTTTAAATGTTTTTCTACCCTCAAATAAGTTCTCCCCTTGCTCTTTCCTTCCTGTTTGTTCCTTTGGTCCTAATTGATCAGTAATTATTTTCAAACATTAATGTCTAATTGTTTCTACTCTGCAATGATTTTTCATAATTATCTTTTCCATCTTTCTTGACGAGGCAAGTACAAAATCTTAGGCCCTCTGCTGAAACAGTGATGGAATAATAAATTATGTTTTTAACAAGACAAGCCTTCAATACTGTTCCAGCTTTTCTGCCCTTAGAGAACATCAGAATGAAAGATTCCATTTTGTATAGAACAGGTCTTGATTGCCTTGATCATTCAAATAATTCAACTGAAAATAGCTGAGCAGAATTCAGCCATAGAGTTCTATTACACTGCACTTATCAAAAAGAGCTATTTTTGAAACACAAATGTTATATTCAAATGTTATTAAAGTCCAACATTTAATATCTCTCAGAATGAAAAACAATAACAAATAGTATAGCATTCTAAATAGAAAATTGAAGATACACAAATTCTACTCATGCTCCAGCTTGTCAACCTGAAATATTAAGTACTCTGATTCCAACATCTGAAATCTTTAGAAAATGAACAGCTGAAGAAAATACCTACTTTTTGAATTATTGCTACACTGCCAAATGGCTGTTTTAAAATACCAAGCACTACATTGACAATATGTCAGTACAGGAGTGTAGTATTTAATTTGCATTATAAATGACAAAATGCTGTAAATACAGCAGCATCAAATCCTAAAAGCTGAACCCTCAGAGATGAGTACAACTCAAAGTAAATTTGAACTTAGTAAAGATTTGCAGCTGATACCTACCTTTGCAGTTAAGCAAAGGAGGCTTTTCATGATGAGCCCAATTCTGAGCTGCTGCTCAGTGACACTACTTTTGTAAATGGAAGGAGAAATCACAGGATCACAGAATGGCTGAGGCTGGAAGGAACCTCTGGAGGTCACCTGGTCCAACACTCCTGCTCAAGCAGGGATGCTCAGAGAGACAGTGCAGGAGTGCGCTTCAAACACTGTCTGACTCTGGAGTATTTTGAACATCATTGAGCTTCATCTGAGCAAACTTCAAGAAAATCACAGAAAAGTCAGTTACGCTCTTCAGAAAGAGCAGTAGGCATTAAGGCCCCAGTACTGCAACACAGTGTTCTGAGGCCCTGGCTATTATAGCTCCTTAATGTTTGTTGAGCATCATCATACGCTTAGAGTACCCTGACTATTGATGGAATATATACATCAATATATCCCTAAACCATATATGGTGCATATAGAAATGTATAATGTGTGCAGGTTTATTTAAGATTATGAAGGCGAGGCTTAAATTAATCCTGTTCTCCAACTGCCCAGCATATAACCAGATAAAAAACAAAACTGTCACATTGTAAATTCTGTAGTTGATATTGAAATTTATGTCATTAAATAGTTTGCCACCCCATTTATATCAATACTGATCTTCACCTGCTTTTTAGTAGTTCTTCAAAGACTCCTGACAGAAGACTTCTACTAGTATCACAGAATCACAGAATCGTAGGGGTTGGAAGGGACCTCCAGAGATCATCGAGTCCAACCCCCCTGCCAAAGCAGGTTCCCTACAGCAGGTCGCACAGGTAGGCATCCAGGCAGGTCTTGAACATCTCCAGAGAAGGAGACTCCACCACCTCCCTGGGCAGCCTGTTCCAGTGCTCCGTCACCTCACTGTAAAGAAGTTCTTGCGCACATTTGTGCGGAACTTCCTATGCTGCAGCTTATGTCCGTTTCCCCTTGTCCTGTCTCCACTCACCATTGAAAAGAGTCCGGCCTCGCCATTCTGCCCCCCACACCTTAGATATTTATAGACCTGGATCAGGTCCACTCTCAGTCTTCTTTTCTCAAGGCTAAATAGCCTCAGTTCACTCAGCCTTTCCTCACAGGGGTGATGCTCCAGACCCTTCACCATCTTTGTGGCCTTCCACTGGACTCTTTCCAAGAGATCCCTGTCTTTTTTGTACTGGGGAGCCCAGAACTGGACGCAGTACTCCAGATGAGGCCTCACCAGGGCAGAGTAGAGGGGGAGGATCACCTCCCTCCACCTGCTGGCCACACTCTTTCTAATGCATCCCAGGATGCCATTGGCCCTCTTGGCCACAAGGGCACACTGCTGGCTCATGGCCAACCTGTCGTCCACCAGGACACCCAGGTCCCTCTCCGCAGAGCTCCTCTCCAGCAGGTCATTCCCCAACCTGTACCAGTGCATGCAATTATTCCTCGCTAGATGCAAGACTCTACACTTGCTTTTGTTAAATCTCATCTGGTTTCTTACTGCTCAGCTCTCCAACCTGTCCAGGTCTTGCTGAATGGCAGCACAGCCCTCAGGTATGTCAGCCAATCCTCCCAACATCCCCTCAGAGTATATGAAATATAGATACAATGTATATGAAATATAGATGCCTTTATTCCCAAGGATGTGGGACTGTTTTCAACCCACACCTTTTTGAAAAGGGAATATTTTTATGAAGAATGCATGTTTTGTTTAAACATTATAAGCTACTTATTACCTATCCCAAACATTCAAGAATCATGAACTAGAGTATGTTGTTTTGTAAACTGGACTCCACTTACATGAATACATCATTTAAGAGTGCAGGTTCTTAAAAACTTATGTTACCTCCCAGCACACATTTTTAGCTAATAGTCTTTGTACAGCTGAGACGTACAGGTAAAGTATTTATACACTTGTGGGCTGGTAAATAAATCACTTCTAATGAGGCTTTCTAAATAACTCCTCTCCATTTTTTTTCCCTTAGATAAAACACACATTAGAAATGGGACATTACTGCATTTAGCTACCAAGCAAAGGTTAAGATTGTTTTCTATTTCATTTATTCTATAAAGTATAAATAAATAAAGGCAAATGCAATGGAACAAGCAAAACAAAATCTTCACTTTAAATGCACCAAATTCTCTTTCATTCAATGTTTTCAGAATTGTCTACATATTCACCATTATGTCTGGATGAATTATTCTGTTGGGTAAATGAGCAAAGTAGTACAGAAATTGAGGAAATCTGCTAATGTTGCATTTATTTCACGGTACTATTCCACTTAGAACTGAAAAAAAAAAAAAACAAACGCAGGAAAAAAGGTATTGTGATAATATAGATTATAGTAGGGTGTTTTAAAATTGAATTTGTGATTAGTACAGTTATAGTATAATATTGCACAACTGTGCACGTAATGCAAACTGTTTGTGATTTGATTTTTCTCAATGTGTCCGTAAAGAGACCAAAGAATGAGCAAACAAGGAAACTTAGGTCTCTCTTCTCACTGAAGTCAATCCTCTGACCTCACAGCTTACATATATTATACTACCAACAGATTTTTCATAAATAGAAAGTCTAAAATTTTCAATTCAGATAGAAACAAAAGACTGATTATCTGTAGAAAGCAAATGAAAGAGAGGTTGAGGAAGAGACTTTTGGATGTATTCTTCTAGTACTGATAGCTTCCAAAGCATGTATTTTATGTTCAGGAATGTTTAGTAACAAACACTTATCCTATCTGAGTGGATTTACTCACTGTTTGAAAAGATTAAATTGGAGATAATGCCTGCTACTTCTCATCCATGCTGCAAATCCTGTGCTTAAGATGCTCGTGAAATACAGTGAAGAGTTAATTCTATTCTTGTATCCAAATTTAATTGTTTCTTCAGAAGATAATAAGCTTTGGAATCAATGGATCCTTTTCTCCTCTATCCTGTTTGTGCAAGGATGGTGTTTACCCTAGAGGTACTTTCCAAATTACTGTACCCTGAATTTGTTTAAGCAAGGCTTAAGTATTAAGTGAGGAATTAGTTTCATCTTAGTCAAGTCAGCAGAAGTTGTATGAGCACTTATAAAATATATTTGAAGTTCTGGAATCTAGACTGATCTCTGTATTTTCAATTCTGTGTATAATCAAAGCTTCCAAAACATGCAGCGAAATCTGATACTTCTAGTCGATATTTAGATGACAGATACATAGATTTAAGGCATAAATCAGTGAATCTTACAGTTGGACACAGTTGCTTTACTGGTATAAAGTTCTTCAAATCATTGTCCTTAGTGGCAGGTATTCGCCTTCCTTATGTTCTACCATTATGCATGCAATTTATCAAGTATTACAGTAATACTGTAAATATTATCTTGTTGCATGCTCATCTTGTTTGCAGCTTTGTTAATTCTATGAATTAACTTTTTCATCATTTATATAATCTTTATTTAAGAAATATGTATATAATAAAGCCATATAAAAAGCACTGCTGTCATAGAACCTCTCTGAGGTTATTTTTCATTTTATCCTGGTAATAGTTGTGATCACATAGGACATTTTAGAAATGAGGATAGTAAATTTGTTGCAATTAATAAATTATCAATTTTTATATTTTTAAAAAATTTAAATTTAAAAATTTATAATTTTTATTATTATTAATAAATTGCAAGTAAAATTATTGCAATTAATATTAAAAAGTTTGTGTTTTGAGGTGTTATTCTATCATAAGTGAAACTCAAATGAAATTCATGTCCTAAAATGCCAGCAAAAGAAGCAGATAGTAAAAAGTATATATTTTAAGAGTTCATAGGTTTCATCCTCTAAATTATAAGTGTAAGTTTACACATACAAGAACAAATTAATGCTATAAATACTGTTCTGATACAGTTTACACATGAATGTGGAATGTGGACTCAATGATCTCTGGAGGTCCCTTCCAACCCCTACAATTCTGTGATTCTGTGATTCTGTGGAGACATGGAGACAAGTCAGATTAGTCACACATTTTACTTAGCATGTCAGCATTTCTTTAATATTGAATTTAAAATGGAATTACAACAAGTTGTTTACCAGGTAGTGAAACTAAGGGAATCAAGTCCCTCTAGACTTGCTTGGAAAATCTTGAAACTTCAAGGCAGTGCCAAATAGGCTTGAGATGAAATAGAACCTGGAAGCTGCTCAGATTTAAACATCACTTCCAGTTGAGAGGCAGATCAGTCAAAAAAAACAAAAAAACAAAAAGAGGAAAGAGCATGAACACAGAAGCAAGTAGTATCACCGCCAAGCGTTGTACTGCTGAGCATACTCTACCCGTCTTGTACTAACAAGCAGGGACATCAATTAGAAAAGATTTTTTTGTGCTGGATGATTTGTCAAGACACATCATGTGTAAGAAAATGGAGAGAGATAAAGTTACCTCTCGTGGACTGACTTAATACCTGCTAAATGAGTTATCGTTATGACCCTTCTCAAATGTGTTCACCGTAAAGAACAAACAGCAAAAAAGAGAAACGTTTTTCCCTGATCTATGAAAGGACACCAGCAAAATTTCTGGAGAACAAAATTATAAATGAATAAAGGCAAATGCAGTGGAACAAGCAAAACAAAAGAAAAACAGAAAAACAGATAAACAAACAACAAAACAAAATTACACAAAACAAGAACACCTGAGGGATGCCAGGGGAAGAAGCAAATAGAATCAACTTATACAAAAAAAAATCCCAGCATTGTTATTTCCCACTTGAGATAATAACTGGGGGGCACTGGGAAGGACCATTTACAGCTCATGAGCAGATCACTCATGTTTCCAAGTTTTAGACCTATGGAAATTTACAGTTGTAGTTTTCTCAAAATCCACCTAAATACCAGTCTAGGAGAAAGAGATAAAAAAGGTAAGAAAGGGAGATATATTTCTATGAATGTTATAATTACCATCATGAACAAACCTGCTGAATCATAGGAGGAAAAATCATAGGAGCAAAAAGTAGAATTCAAAAGAAGTCAAATTTGTCTCCATATTTTCTTTGTTTTAAGCATTTTTTCACCACCTATATTTGCACTGTATGAAGACTAGGTAGTATTAGAATGCGTGTAAAGAAAAGTGTCAGAGGCTATGGTTAGGTGGATTTTCTAACATAGTCTATTTAAATTCAGATTTACAAATTTACTTCAAATTTTTTACTCGAGTCATGTATAGAATCAAAGGCTCTTTCAGAAGTATTGTAATTTCAAGATTATTTAATATTAATTTAATTTTACTATCAATCAAAGACATGTGGCATGCTATTGAGTGTCAGAAAAAATAATCCTTTATTGCTGTTGTTGTTTCATCAACAAGAGGGTCACACAGATCAAGCCTACAGAGCACCCTGGAGTGCTTTTGTTCGCTAAGTGCACTGGTTATAAACTTCCCCATTCTTCTGTATTCTGCAAATTCTTTGCAGCTCCTTTAGTCCCTTACTTCCTTGTAGAGTTTCTAGATATATCCACTTTCTCTTCCCCCAAACTAGGACACTTTCTTTTACCTTCATGTGAGAAGTTTTGTGTGCATCTTTTCCCCTTCCTATATTTTTCCTGTTCATCACTCTGACACACATTTTCTATCTTGGAAATATTATATTCAGGACTTTCTGTACTTTAAAATATAGAAAGAGATGCGTGTCAATTGCTGGAAAGACTATAAGCTCTTTGTGCTAGAAAGACTATAGGCTGCAGCAAAGGTTCTTTTAGGTTCAGAAGAGTCATGAGAGTTTCCTGTATTTCTGATTTTCCCTGCCTAGTCATGGAGAAAATTAATTGGGCTTGATCCATTGTTTCACAGAAACTGACTGAACACAAAATTCTAGGTACTGGTTTTATTAGTAGAACTAGACAGAAACGTCATTAATCTGGGTATTAATCTGAGTACTGAATTCAATTCGGCAGTTATGCTGTCTGTTACTCCCTTCTACAACCATGCTTCTAACCTACGGGTGCAACACTGGTTTTCTTAGAATAATTTAAATACACAGTTAAACTTCAAAATCTACTTATAGATCCACATCACTGGATCCCCGGTGGTGACTGTCCCTGCTTTGTAAACCATTTGATAGGATTATCTCTCTTTACTATTGCTATCTTCCCCATCTTCCCCACATTCCTTAGTAGCTTAGAATTTGTAATAAATAATTGGACAACATTTGGCCTCATTTGCTGCCTGAATCTTTCTCTGGGTACATATATGTAGAACTATTTCCTCCAATAATTCTATCAAGACATAATGGAATTCCCTTATTACAAGCACAACTGCAAGAATCACTTGTAAATAACGCCATTAATATGAATACAGAGTTAACTGAATAGTAATGCTTTTTTCTTTTCTTAAATACGCTCTTGTTAGTTTAAATAAGTAAAATTCTCCACAGTAATTTTCTCCAACATTTTATTTCTACCATACTACGTCAAAGCTGACTGATGGGAAGCAATTTCTACACAAGCACTACTTATGGTCATTCAATATTTTATAATTATCGATACATACAGAGTAGTAAAATCAAACTATATGTTTTAAAGGCAGATGTGAACATCTGTGACTTTTAATATGTCAGCATTACCCACAATAGAAGAGTGGTTTGAATTGGAAGGGAACTCAAGCATCATCAAGTTCCAAACCCCCCACCACAGGCAGGGTTGCCAGCTGCTAGATCAAGTACTAGATCAGACTGCCTAGGGCCCCATCCAACCTGCCCTTAAACACCTCCCAGGAATGGGGCATCCACAACCTCTCTGGTCAGCCTTTGCCAGCACTTCACTACTCTCTCAATGAAAAATTTTTCCCTGATATCTAACCTAAATTTCCCCTCCTTTACTTTAAAACCATTTCCCTTTGTTCTATCGCTGTCTATCCTTCTAAAAAGTTGATTTCCCTACTGTTTATAAACTTCCTTTAAATATTAGAAAGCTGCAATATGATATCCCAGCAGCTTCTCTTTTCCAGGCTGAACAAGCCCAGTTCCTTCAGCCTGTCTACTGGAGAGGTACTCCAGTCCTTAGATCATCTCCTCATTCAGACTCTATCCAAAAGTTCCACATATTTTTTGCACTGCGGACCCCCGACTTGAACACAGTACTCCAGCTGAGGCCACACAAGAGCAGAGTAGAGGGGGACAGTCACCACCCCTCTTCTGATGGAACCCAGGATATCATTGGTATTCCAGGCTGCAAGTGCACACTGCGGGCTCATGTTAAGGTTTTCATCAACTAGCACCTTTAAGTCCTTCTCAGCAGGGCTACTCTCAGGGAGTTCTTTGTATACGTATCTGGGATTACCTTGACCTTGTATATACAAGATAGAAAAAAAAATACATACTCTAGCCTGTAAATTGAAAAACAAATATTCCATAAATCTAAAACACAACTAAAAATAATGATTGTATTAGATGTTTTCAAATGCTTTCTATCAAGTCAAGTCAAAGGCTTCCTTGAAATACATGCACATCTGTAGTGCTTACACATCTGGACAGCTCGTAGATGATGAAAACCACCAGATTTAATATAAGGATTTTATAGAAGAAAGGCATTACAGCTTTGATTTGCACATTATATAACTTTCATGTGTACACAGTTTTTGGTGCACACAATTATGCTTTTCTATACTTCCGATAGTCTCTTCGAAACCAGCTAACTTGAAGACCAGCTGGAGATCTTTACAAAATATACTCCATAATCTTGAAGAGAGGATGTTTTTATTTTTCTGTCCAGCAGTAAATTTTCTACCTCAGTAGCATGGCTTATGGTACAGTATTAAAGATCCAAGCTTTCACAGCAGGTTTTATTGGCTATGTAGGCTTACATTGATTAAACTTCTTCTCTAGGAAGGAAAGATCAAAAACAAATACACAAAACAACAACATGAATTCTCAATTCAATTTAACTAAATGAAATGTGAATTGTGAATTTAACTCACTTTAATATACATTATTTATGCAACTAAAGCCAATTTAATAAATGCTCAAATCCATTGCCCATAGATTAATCCACACTGACATTTCCTTTTTAGTATTATTTCACTTTCCATTACAGGATATCCAGTATCAATATTGCGTCAGTTGACAGTCACATTTTATTCTTTTAATAAAATCCTGTATTGCATTACTGCTAGGCTGAACAAGAAGTAAATTTCCACGAGATATTTTGGAAGAAAATTTTAGAAGAAAAGATGCACGTTTTATTATTATTATAACGAGAAACAATAATATATACTTTATTTTGACATAATGAGTCTATTGCTACATACTATTGAAAAAAAAAGGCAAAAATTTCCTCTAATTACTAAAGAATTTCTCTTGGAAAATAAAGCCAAACCAGGCTGTAACCTGGATGCTACCTCACCTGTGCGACTGTAAGTTCCCCTCTAGTGGTTGCTTTGAGCATACAGATTTTTCTGGTATCAGTTCCTTCCTAGTTGAGGTGAATTGACAGAATTTTACTGATTTAAAAACACCTATAAATAATAATTACCTGAACAATATGAGAACTTTCCAGCACTTTTGTGCTCCTCCTGCTCCCTAGCTAGGCATTCAAACACCGCACATACATACACAAAGTGAAGTTGAAGATATATTTCAAAATCCATCCTTTTCACTTCTTTTCTCTTAAGCCTTTTGGAGATGCTTAAGATTCTTTCAAAGTGGTAGGTTTTATTTGCAAAAAAGAGTAACTTCAGAAAACTGAAATATTTCTGATGACCTCTCAATTTTGCCAAATTTCCAATGAAATCTGGAAGAGATCTGTGGCAGCACATGGGGCGTCTTATTTGCCTGTCTGCTTCTGGGCCCCAGCTCCTCATTCCTTGTTTGCTCTTTCTGTGAAAATTTTCCTAAACTAGGAACAACTGGACTTTTCTTAGTGTCCTAAACCTTGAGATCTAGAAAGAGCCCACCATGTACGATCATGAGGCCCTGAGATTATTTTAGTATAGCCTGAATCAGAGTTAGACTCTGTTCTCTGCTACTTTGCTAACTGGAAAGTCTAGCACAGGCTATGACACCAGGAAATTCAGCCTCTCTGCTCTAGAGCACAGAGGGCATAGTGGCTGGTGATTCACTTTCCATTTCAGCTTTGGAGTGCTTAGAAGAAAAAGAAGGCATAAAAAGCTGAAAGCCTTAGAACTTAGTTTGTCATTCAGTTTTATACAGCATTTTTCATATTCTTTTGAAAAAATTAAAAATAAAAATCTTCTACTTTGATTTTGAATTTCTGAAATTTCAGGATTCAGCTGAAACTGAGAGGAAATGGAAAAAAAAATGCAGAGAAAATCAGACTTTACATCAGCTGTTGGGGATCGAATGACCTAAGAGAAGTATTATTTTTAATTTTCCTTCCACACTCAGCTGTGGTATCCTCAGTGTCGAGGATGTGATGAAATATGTCATAATCACAGCTTTTTGCTTTCTAATTGTAAACACGCACATGAACATATCAATCTCTGAGAATGACACTATCACTCTATATTTTCTTGAAGAAAATAAAGCTCATTTTCTCCGAAAAAGTAAAAAATGACTACAGACCTTGTTTATTATACACACAGAATAAATTACCAAAGAGAAACAAGCATTTTCATTTGTTTTCTAATCTCATTCAGTTATAGTTATTTTAAAGGTTAGTTGCAATTTCAGGGTGGAGATGTATTTTTGAAATTGTTTTAGTTTTTCAACACTGTATGCCAGTGGCTGCCTTTTCACCTTTTCCTTTGTGGAGGATATGAAAAAGAAAGACACAGAGGAGTAAATAATCTGACTACAACTCAATCTCCAAAAGAGATTATATATTTTTTAATTTGATATAAATATTTAGTTAGAAAACAACACATTCAGTTTAAAAGTGAGATTTATCTTTCCTTCTTCACACTGAAATAGAACTTTAACTTTTGAGAAATTCCACTGAAATAATTTTACATTGTTAATGTTTAAGACGAGTCCCTGATCCCACTGAATTATATTGCAGCTATGCCTGTAACTTCAGAAAAAGCAGATTTAATTTCTGGTTTTCTTTTCTGTCTGTCTTGACATCTAACTAACAGCATAAAAAAAAGGGAAGTACCAACAAGGAAAGGGATAGTAGATTCTTCATCATTATCGTGTAGTAGATTCACGTTTTTGTACTCACATTATAGTCCTTCTGATGTGTGAGTTCTCTTTATAATTTCCATGCAGTTCACCCCTGCAGCCATTTACCTTGTTTGCAGCTGAGGTGTTGTATAATGCTGGGGTCGGCATTGCAGGAGAGGATTTGATTAGGGATATATGTGTTTTTGAAAGGAACTGATGAACTAATTATTTGGAAGGGAATGCTCCTCTTCAGGAATTGTTTACCAGTCTCTTTTATGAAGGGTACTTTCTATTGGAGTGGAAACGATGGATTAGTTTTGTTTGCGGAAACTTCTGAACTTCCATTGTTTGAGGGCCTGGAGTGCAGGACGCACTTGTAGGCATTGCTGACAATTGGCTGGAGGCCAAATGAAAGTTTTGTGTGAAGTCTTGCTTGGAAACGATGACTCCAGGAAGTGAAAGTTTGATTCGGTTCAAGTCGTGATGAACATGCAAAATAAATTCATGCATCATTTGCAAGTTATGTCTACACAAGAGAATGTAATTGCTGGCATATTCCACGCTGATTTTCAGTAAATCCCAAACGGTCAATATGGCTTCTTCCTTGGTGGCAAAAATACAGTGTACAGGAAGTAACTAAATAAACTTTGTTTATGGTTGATGCAGTATAGACTTAAGCATGATCCAATATAACGTGCTTACCTCATCGTTCTCCATTTTATTTTACTCTTATGAGAGAAGATGAAACAGTATCTGGATTACAACCTTTTTAGGGGAGGGGATATGTCTCTTTGTGATTAGTCTGAAGTGCTTCCATTACCCTGGGGTTCTTTATAAGCAGTAATAACAATAATAATTTATTGCTGCGCAGTGTGGTCTCATCTCCCATTTACACTCAGAAAGATTGGCTGTGCTGTGTCGCTGTCCTGTTCATCACTTCTCACCTTGCACTTACATGCAACTTCTATTATGGTTATTTTTAGAACATATAAGACACTTAAATAACATGATTACAAGTGTGGAATAACAGCTTAGGAAACAGATAGGAAGACAGTTCACAGAAAGAAACAGCATACTGCACCTAAACTTTCCAACATCAAATCTGACATTGTAAAATCAAAAAGAGAGATTCAATATGAAAATAATACAATAATATTTTAATGAGTACTTCTTTTTCTTTACAGTTTAATCAACAACATTAAATATTCTCTGGACTTCTTTTTAAAATTATATATTTGAATATGCATATCTGTGGGCATATGTGTGTGCAAATATATAAATGTACACATATTCACACTTGGTTTGTTTTTGTGCATATGTGTGCATTTACTAAAACAGAAAATTCTGCACAGTAGGAAACAAAATGGGCAACTTTTAAGGTCCTGTAATGTCATTTTCCTTTACTAGAGGGAAGTAAAATGGCCATAAGGTTCCTTTTCACAGATCTGAGCAGTCTTTATAGAAAGCTTCATTTTGTGTTAACTTCTGGGATAGGATACATTTACATACATGCAGACAGTCTGTGATGCCCAGAGGCAATGAGTAGCAGGGAAGGGTGAAGCAAGGAATGCTCTTTCAGTGCTGTCTGACAGAGGGTACTGAGTGTTTTGTTCTGCTTGTCAGGAGCTGGAGCACCCCTGTGATTTCTCTAGCTTTGTGTTGAAGGCTGGCTTGGGTTCTTATCTCCAGGATGGTGCTGAACTGGTGGAGGCATAAAAGACTCTTTATCTCCCCTCTTTACTTCAGTGCAGCAGGGGAACAAACCCAATATAATATAATCATTTCAGGTAAAGTTTATAAGTTTGTATCCTTCAGGATATTGGCATTTTATGACATCTAATATACCAAATAAGTTTTGCATCAGATGGAACTTGTTTCATTTGGTTTTGATGTTGAATTAAATATCACAAATTAGTCTGCCACAAATGCTACAGTAATCTTTTGAAACATGCAAGAACATACATTTCGCATATAACCAAAGCAAATACAAGTTATCATGCCCTATCCCCTGCAGGGTCTATCCAGTGTGATCCTGTTCTGAAACCATTTGTTTCATCTGAACCTCACTTAGTTTACCTGTAGACACTTCTCTTGCTGGAATTCCTTTCAAAACCTTATGGTCTTATGGCTGTTATGACTAGTAAGTTCATTTTAGTATTTCCAGTCAGTTTTACTCCTTTTTTTCTTCTTTTTTTTTTTTTTAATTGTTTAAACATGACAACTGTGTTGGACTTCCTTCACTTGGCTTGCCCTTCTCAGACCATATGAACTGGCACATATACGCCTCAATAATGTATAAAAGAACCCTTGAATGAAACAATAATTTATGGAACATAAATGCACTGAGGTTATTAAATTTTTAACAGTTTTCACTTACTTGCATGATACAATTCCTTGTTGAAGTTGCAATTCTTTACCTCTCTGAGATGTATGAAAATGCAGTTGAACTATGGTCTAAATGAAGAAACAGTATTCCTGTAAATTTCCAATTGTTATTGAAGCTCACAGTTGGAGATGACCTACTGTAGAGGAGTGGGATTATGGATTGTCTTGGATGAAATTAAAGAACATTAAGTTTCTAAAGGCAGGGAAGTTTCTAAATTACCTTGAAAAGTGACACTATATGAAAAAGGCACTTTTAAAAAACATTTGCTTAGTTACTGATAAATTGTATCTAAAATAAGAATGTTAACTTTTTGAGGCAATGTAATTTTCCCCGGAACTATTTTTAATTTCTTTTATTTGTAGAAAGGCTAGTATAGATTCTGAATAGTAGTCTTAGAGATACGCATGGCAAGGTAACGTCTGGATGAGATATAATGAAAACGGGAATTCATTGTAAGTAATACAACTAAGCCTGAAAGGAATGAAGTTCCATCCTTCTAAATCATTTTTAATTTCAATAATAATTTGGGAAAAGATGTAGTTATTGAGGGCAGAGAACATAGGATAGGATATAAATATTACTGTTCCACTGCTTAGAAACCCATGGAAACTGGTAGTCAGTAAAGAGGTGTCTGGGGACTTCAGCTGACAAGGTCAAGTGGTTGGATTTAATCAAATTCATTTTGTAGCTGGAAATTTAGTCACGGTTATAAGATAGAGAAGTCATCTTAAGTAAGGAAAGTTAGCAAGAAAGCAATACATCATATGCATAAAGTGAAATATATTGCTTACAGTCATTTAGCTTTATGTCAGAATTAAAGGAGATTTTGGAAATAATGTTAAAGCATGAGCCATTTAAACATCAGTAAGTGATAACGTAAAGCAGTTGTGCTTTGCTTCAGTGATATTGTGAATCTCTGGTAACAGTTTACCATTACTGCTACCGGGATATGCTGATGTCATGACCTGATTTGGGATGAAGATCTGTATTTGATTACCACTTTGAAAGTTTGCATAGTTTTAACATAAGGGACTGATTTTCAACACCTTCTAATGCTGCCACTGAAGTTAAAGGGAGATACATCATTAGTTTCAAGGAGAACAACTAAATTCTTTGATTTTCTTAAGCAGTTTGAAAATGGAAGACCCTGCAGGAGGTCAGCTGGTGAAACAGAAACAGAATCATACTGTTGGAGGCCATTGCTTATAACCTCAGTCTAAGATTCAGATAATATAAAATAGAGTTGAAAATGAGATGTATTTTAGAACAGATGGTATGTGGTTGTGATGATTTCAGGAACTACAATACTCTTAGAAAACAAGGAGATTCATTCTGAACAGATAGTCAATATATAAATATATATATTCAATTAGTGCATTGATCGTGTGAATGCTTGCTTATTCTAAGATAAAGTCACTATAAATGCACTGTTCTGAAATTTAAAAAACAGAAACTGGGTGAAATTAAGTCTTTGGTCAAAATGTTTTCTTTTGTACAGTTCAATATATTATTTTCAATACAAAGTTATATTTAATAAAATGCATACACTTCAAAATGAAAAAAACTGAAAGTAAAAAACGAAACAGATTACAGCTGTTTACGTTTATATAAATGAAATCTCTTGAATTCAAAGATTCTTACTTTTATATAAATGAAATCTCTTGAATTCAAGTACTTCAGAAGTAGGATTTTCCAACAATACTGTGTAGGTCAAATACAGAAAATCTAAAATAAACTTTCCATTTCTTTTCCTATTAAGAGTTTGATTATATTAATTAATATGTTTCACCATTTTTTTAAGCTTCCATCACAAAAAAACCTCATAATGGCAAGTATTTTCTTGATTAGAAACTTAAACTTTCCTTTCTATGAGGCTATGCCATTAATTCTTATATATTATCTTTTACTGAATAATTGTGTTCTTTCTTATGTATATCTTTATACTACAACACGCTTGGTTCTCACCAGTCTTATCCACAAATCATTACTCAGATTACCTTTTATTTACAGAAATTTCTTTATTTTCATACTGCTGTGCACAAGACCAAGGTCAACACTTTAGAACAAGAAATTCAGAAGAGTTTAACAGAGAGAACAAGTGTGATACATTAACAAATGCTGACGAGAATATGAAAGGTAGGTGAGAGAACCATAGAAGTAAGAGAATTGAAACTAATACATGAAGTGATGACTAATAAATAAAATAAAGCATAGCCATCAACGTACATATTTTTCTACCCCCTAAATCAAAAGCTTTGTTCACTTTGTTCTAGATGAGGTAGAAACCGACCAATCTTTTTATAAATCTTGTATCTTGTATCCAGAGGGCTTTATTCCAAACCCTAGAAAAAATGATGGGGAAGGAAGCCAAACTTCTACACTGCTATACGGGCTGTTGAATGGGATGCTGCAGGCCCAGATTTTTTCTGAAAGAATGCATTGAAGTTAAAAAATGTTGAAAGTCACACAATTTTATGTCATGTGAGAATACAAGAAATGATAGTTTCATATAAACATTGGCTGTCAATCTTTGATAGAGTAAATGTACACAGAAAAATGTTCACAATACAGATTTTGGGTAAGATAATCAGAAGTTTTCTGATCTCAGCTGTATCTGATTTAAACTAAAGAGTTATCTGGTAGCACTTCCATTTTTAAACCAATTCATAGTTACTCCAGTTTTTCAACCATATGCTACTAAGTATTTTCTATTTTTAGAGACACGGCAGCAGTAAAAAATCTGATCTGTATCCTCCAAATACCTAACAGCAAATATCTAGTTTTAATTTCACTTTTACAATTGTGGAGACACTCACTAGTGAAAATGCAGTCCTCAGGAGTACAGAATACATCACGTAAGTATAATAACAAAGAAGAAAAAGTAGAAACATGAATTGATTAATTCATTAGCTTCAGAGAAATAAAATTTCCATTCTGATATCCTAAAATTCATAGAATCATAGAACGGTTTGGGTTGGAAGGGACATTTAAGATTATCTAGTGCCAATCCCCCTGCTATAGACAGCAACACCTCCCTGTAGATCAGGTTGCTCAAAGCCCCATCCGGCCTGTCCTTGAATGCTTCCAGGGAGAAGGCATCCATAGCCTCTCTGGATAACCTGTTCCAATGTCTTACCACCCACACAGTAAAGAATTTCTTCCTAATACCTAGTCTGAATCTACCCTCTTCCAGTTTAAAGCCATTTCCCCTCACCCTGTCACTATACTCCCTTATAAAACGTCTCTCCCCAGCTTTCCTATAGGCCCTCTTCAGGTACTGGAAAGCCGCTATAAGATCATCCCAGAGCCTTCTCTTCTTCAGGCTAAAGAGCCACAAACTTCTCAGCCTGTCCCCATAGGAGAGGTGCTCCAGCCCTCTGATCATCAATTCTCAGTCCAGAAACAACATGGAATCTTATACAGCTGGCTAAAATGATGGATTAAGGATTGGTGCAAAGTGGTGGCAAAGCAAAGGACACAGCACTGATTTAACAAATATAAATGATTTAACAAAAACAATAATGCGACATGTAACATTAAAATAAGATAATAACTCTTCATTAATATTTCCAGTGAGTAACTCAGGGAATCAAGTACCAGGAAGCAACAATTTCACTTACACAATTTTCACTTTTTTATTTGAACCAGTCGTACAGGGTAAGTGAAAGCAAATTAAAAACAAGTGCAAAAGCTCATTGAAAAAATATACTAGTCTGTGACTGCTTGAGTCATGAGATCTACCATTTCATGGCCAGAGAGCAACCATGGCAACAACCTCTAGGTCACATTTCAGAAGTCTCTAGGATTTTGTTGGTTGGGGGCCAAAAAGTGGGAAAATAGGAATAGGGATATGGGTTCCATAAATTTGACTGCTTGGTGTTTATTATTCATATATTTATATATCGCCACATAAAGAGTGAAAGTTTGTCTGAAAGAAGCTAATTTATTGACTATGTACACAAATAAACACAGCATTATCAAGTGGAAAATAAAGTCTATGGAGTCACCATTGGAGCTCTCGCTGTTGTAGGTTTACCCCAGTTAATTATTGAAATAATTTGCAATATATGAAAGCAAAATAGCTACCCACATTTTTAATCACTGAAAATGAATTTATCTTTCAGAAGACCACCTCCCAGAAAGATATCTTCTGTTTACCAGTGGCAGTACTGAAATCAGTGATCTGGATTTGGAAGTAAGTGGATAAATCTAATGCAAGAGAAATTTAAAAGAACAAATACAGTAAACTCCATGTTTTTGTTACACTCAGCAAGTAACTGAGGTCTGCAAAGTTTAAAGAGAACAAATTTGGTCTGATATTTTTGATTGACAGTACTAGAAATACGGCTAACGGATTAGATTACATTTGTCACAGAAAAATTGAAGGTAAATTAATTAGAGCAAGAGACGAGTACTGTGATCCAGGACTTAAAGAGTCTCTAACATTTACTGAATATATAGACCAGAGCAAACATATTGCAATGGCCCATTTGCTGGTTTGTCAAAGCTCCCTGACGTAAGCAACAGTGGGATGAGACCGATGTGTGCATTGTTCTGAGCACTGTCCTAGCGGCATGTTGTGTGGCCAGTAAAACTGCCTTACAGCAGTGATTTCTCCTTGTTGTGTCATGAGACTGCATCTTATCACTCTGATTGCTCTCTCATAAATGCAGCTCTGCTCATTTTTTACTGCTCATTGTCACAGGTTTTTGAATTGCATACACTTCTGGTCTGATTCCGAAAAAATTTCAGTTTCTTACACTGAAGTGTAAAACAGTGAACCTATATAGTTTTCAAAACTATAGTGGGATCAAGACAAGTTAACCTTAGTTATCTGATACTTGGGTAACTTTAATTTACATAAGTGTGAATGACTGTTTGTTGTGTAATAGAGAGAACCTAGAACACAGAATAGATCATTTTAGATTCTGTTCCTAATAAGATACTTCATTACTTAAAGACATTTCATTAATTACTATTAATTAATCAGTATTTTATATGAATGAGGCTAGCCAACATTTTTTCTTTAAGAATAACAGACAGAAAATAAATGTTAGATTATTTATTCAGTTGCTTACACCATAGTGAAACAAATGCTAAGTAATTTATGACTGGAGAACACTACAAAATTGCTCTAAACTCACTTGTACTGATGAAAATGATCTTCTGAAATTGAGGGCAACTCAGTCCCTTGGGTGCCTGATGGGAAATGGTGAGGGAGTGGTTCTTCAGATTTTTATTTGGAGAGCTTCCATCTAAGTTCTTTCAAAATCAGTGAGACTGCAAAACAATCATGAAATCAATTTCTTGTTCCTTATACGCTATTTTATTTCTGAACTGTCAGTGTTATTCAAAAGTTTGTCTCTAGTTTAACACTGTTGAAATCAGATTGTTTGCATAAGTTGAAATTTCATTTTCAAGAGGGATTGAAAAGGAAAATAAGAAAGGACTCTATGTAATTGAGACAATAAAATTGTAAACAATAGGAAAAAAGATAAAAATCAAAGTTTTCCTATGAAAGTGTACAAATTTTTGGATGTCACTAGTGGACTGAAGGAGAGGACAATTTAAGTTAAATTTTGTTCTGAGCAGATGCAATATGAAAGAGATTAAGTTGTTAATAGCAGCAAAGTCATTTATGTATTTAAGTCAACCAACTTTCAGTATCATTTACATTTTGTCTTTGTTCTTTGATCACTGTACTGTTGTGCAAAGCATCTGGTTCTGAGGGTAGAAAACCTCTGCAAGTCCAAGTCTTGAAAGACTATTTCAGTAGCAAGATTTCCTTTCTAATGTGATTCATTTTAATTATAAAAACATAAATTGAAGAGTTGCATAGTTTTTGAGCACCCTCTTAATAAACAAATTATATCCATGTTAAGACTATATTTGAAAAGAAGATGCTATGATGGCACAGACTGTGGGAATTTTATAATAATACATTCTATTATTTATTGCTATTAATGATGCTGATGATGCAGTCATATGTTTCTTCAGCTGGTAAACAGTAACAATTCTGATAAACAGAAAGAGAATACTGTTACTGCTCTGAGCTAAGGGAGAATCATTTGCACGATGTGACGGAGAAGATAAGTCATAAGTACAGATTATGCCATAGAAGCTACCAGCAACTGTTGCACATTTGTGCAAGACCATCCGTTGGACAGAAAATGGCAGAATAAAAATTGAGCTTAAAAAGCTAAAGAATGTGATTAAAAAGTCGTAATGGTAAACCAGTAAACCACTATAAGTACTGTTGTACATATAGGGAGGATCTTCATTTTGGTTTCCAGGCTTCTAATATTTTTAAATTCTTGAGAATTTTACAGTGTATGTTACAGAGATGCTACCGTGCATGTATAATATTCCTTACCAAAACTAGGCAGAGATGCCCATTATATCTAATTTGTTTATTTGCAGTGATGCAGACACTGATTATTGCTCCCCAAAGGGATGAAATACAACAGTTACAGTGGACTGGAAGGCCAAGGAAAAGAGAAAATGTTATTCTAGTTCAAGCTCTGATTATAGTTGTACTTTATACTCATGTCACTTCTTGCACTCAGAAGCCACAAACAGTAATTTGACAATGTTTATGTTATCTTTTCTATGTTATCCTATGTCTACATGAAATACTGCTATTGGCTTATTTAAAATCTAAGAAAGATAGAAATAAAGATTTTACGACACTGCAACCATCTGTTCATCTTTTTTTTCCCCATCTGTTTCTCCTATTCAGCTATTCTTTGTCTTTTTCTTCCTTTTTATTTTATTTTCTTCTGAACTCTTCCCTTTCTGTGCTTAGAAGCAGAAAGAAAACCCATGCTACATTATTGTTTGCATCTCTGAGAAAGGTGCCTCTCGGAGGCCAAGACTGTACAGCGTTAAGCCTGTGTGAAGGGCAGCATGCTCCTGGGGAGAATAGGGTCACAGAATGCAGAGTCCTGTGACTTGTAACAAAACTGGCCTCTGAAGCCCATGCACGTGCCAAAACAGTAAGTTACTGCTGCTCTGGGCTGTGCAGTCTTGCTACTGGCAGAAGTTCACAATGCGGTGTGGGATTATAGATATTTCAGTAGATTTTTAAGTTTTCGGTGGCCATCTGTAAACAGTGGGGGTGAATGGGCTGCATTTCATTAAACTGGGGAATCCAGAAGTGTTTCTTCATAGGATGACGTTCTTTCCACTCCCCACTGCAGATGCTGCCATACGTGTTGATACAGTATCTCATTCTGAACATGCACTGGTGTGTTTTAGCTTTCTTCAACTGCAAAGCTTTCTCTAGCTATGCCACAGCCAGTGAATTTTCATTTGCAAATGAAGGCATGTTATCTTGTGCAAATCATCTTTGCAGTGGAATTTTGTAGATCTTAAGATATATTTTTTTCTGTAAAGGAGAATAGAGAAGTCAAAATCAGGAACTGTTGTATAATTTTTCAGAAGTAAATGCAATTTTTTTTCAAGGTATTAATGCAATCCTGTGCAGCAAAAAAGGACATTTGATATTATATGATGAAAATTACAGCAGCTTTTCTATGATTCTAAGTTGCCCCAAAAGTCTAAGTAGTTTGGTAGGCTAACAGTTTGTTCACCCATGAGATTACCTGAGCAATATCAAAGAGCACCCAGTCAGGAAATGAAGAATAATCTTTGCCACTATTTCTGGATAATAAATAAGATATAAATTTTAATGTGAGATGAAAAGTATCTTGCATAACCGAACTATTGAAAGAGTGAAACAATTGCTGCTCTAAACAAATACCTAAGAAGATACAGAAAACTGACACCAAGAAAACAGTAAGCCGTGCACCAACCAAAAAATGAACTCAAATCCACAAGGTACCCTCTTTAGGAAAAGTCTGCTTATGAATCCAGAATCCAGGTCTCCATTTATTTCTACAGTACTCTTCCTTCTCCAGATGGAATGGTCATGGGATTTGGCCTCTAACCACTGGCAGACCTCCCAGAATGGATGCAAAGGTCTGGACTATCAACATGAAGTCTGACTCAGCACTGATTCCAGCACTCTACGTGTCTGGCTTCCCACACTGCTGTATCCATTGAAATCTTGTGGCCAGGAATTTCACTGTAAGGTTGTGATCAGTACAGGGGAGTAAAACATTCACAAAAAATGTAACATTCTAACTTGTTTACAGGACTAGTTGAGAGGACAATATATCCCCACCAGTCTCACCCATTCTCTTTGGATATCCTCAGATCTTCTGTAGGTTCCTGCACATAGTAGGGAATCTGCCTTGAAGCATTTTCTTTGTGTCTTCTAGATTCAAATTGGCAAATGTTTTTCTTCTTCATTTCAAAAAACTAGAGGAAACTTTACTTCTGAATTCAAGGCTCAATATGATCAGTCAGCTGCTTGGTGATGTTTTTAAGTCTATTTTCTTGTTGCCATCTAAGTTTCTTTACTTTTTCTTTTTAGCATGTGTCATGACAGCATAGAAAATTTCCAAATTATGAAATAAGAGTTAAATTGTTTGTAGATTTTTTTTAAGAACAGCTGGAAAAAGGTGTGAGCTGTTCCATATTTATGCTGCAAGGATGTTTATTCTAAGCTTTAATGATCATCATTTCATTGTCAGCCTAGACAACTGTTTTCCTATTGAAGGGAAAAGAGTTTAAAATACCACGCTACATACAGCTTCTAACACTGTAAGCACATAATATGTGGGAAAGTACTATCATTTATTCTTTTTCAGATAGAGAAAATCAAACACAATGATTGAAGTCATCAAAGAATCCAAGTCCTTAAAAGAAAATAAAAATCTAAGAACCCAACAGAGCATACACTTTTAATATCACATAATCTTCCCAGTTTCATTGCTGTTTAGTCCTTGGGAAATCTTCATTATAATTCAGTGTTTTTCTATAAAATAGCTTGTATCCAGATTTATTTGAGAAGTCTGGAATAATTTTGTAGCTGTACACTCCTTTTTAACAAAAAAAAAAAAAAAAAAAAAAAAAAAAAGGAAATCCATACTTTCTGGTCAGACGGTTAAATCTGCTGCCAAGAGAAAATTTTAGTATTCCTGTACTTCCCTTTTTCAGTGATAGTGGGCATTGTTTTAAAAACTATACTTGTTATCTACGTGTAAGGTTAGTAACACTTGAAGATCATGGAAATTTAAGCTGCAGTTTTCCTAGTTTCTTTGTCAGAGAACTGGTCTTTCAGGAATTTAAATTTAAAATTGTGTAAACCATTCAGTTAAGAGGCTTTTTATAAATCTTAGCAGAATCTTCATAAGGTATTTTTAGACAATTGGAAGTAATGATGCTAGAGATGATTAAGAAGCAGGCTCTATGGAGGTTTTCTTCTTGAGTTATTGCAATTGGCATGTCTTCTGAAATGGGCAAATGCCACCAGTGCTCACACTAAATTATCATTTTGGATAAAACAGCACAACATTTTTAATCTATTCTTACTCCACTCCTTCTAGTAATCAGTCTGTACTGTTGTTTATGGGCAGATGAGCACTAGAGATATTATGTCCCCAGTTTCCACACTGCATGCTGCACCTGGCCCTGCTGAGTAGGCAAACAACACTGTGAGCATTTTATAGCTGAAACAGGCAGCATCAAGCAGGTGAATTTCAAGAGCCACAAAAGCACAGGTACTGCAGCCCTGGTGTGGACTTCATCAAAGCTATAGCAGTACAGTGAAAATGACATTGTTCTTTTTGGAGGATGTGTGTGTGCAGAGGTTAGCTCTTAAGATAAAAATCTAGGTTGAATGACCGCTTCTAAGGGGCCTATTTCTCTAAGAGAAAGCTACACCACATGACGTGTCAGTATGATAGTATGTCAGTCTCATCTACTATACACATTAAAACTTTATTTTCATCTGGAGTACGTTATTTGCTACTCATTCTACTAAAAAAAAAAAAAAAGGTAATTTTCACACAGCACTTTAATGTACTTACTGCAAGTTTCTCTGTTAAATTTGGGAAAACTGTTTTTATTTACACTCTTAATTACATTTTAAAACAGCAAGCATATGTACGTTTCTTTCAAGAATTTTGTAAACAGCTTCTTAACCTTTAGCTAAACAAGTCCAAAACTCACTGAAATGACTAAGTATAATAATCCTTTAAGTGATCAAATACATCTCTCTGAATAGTCAAAGAAATAATACATCTTTATATGTCCTCTTTTGAGCTGACAAAGTAGAATATGGCTTTAATATCTCAGAACACACAAAGTATATAACTTACATTGCTGTTTAAATATTTACGAAAGCAAGAGTCAGCACAATAATGATGCTCTTATGTAATTTACTCTAAACAGTACACAAGAATAAACAGTTATTTGTGATACAGACTCTAGCACTGCCCCATTTTGCACTGCATTTATCACTTATTTATAACTGTTCTATACCATGTAAAGTGTATTATTTTTTAAGCTACAGCAGCCAAATTGTTTTACAACTTGCAGATAGTCCAAATGTTGGAAACAGGTTACCCAACTCCATTCTTTTGCATTAAAGCAGCAGTAGGCTCAAAGTTGATAGATGTCAAATTATCTGTTTGATCCAAAAACACTCTATGGAAGGCAGGCAAAAAACAGAAACAGAAGCAAGCAACCTACCTGAAGGAGAGGACAGCTAATTCTGATTAGGAAAATGAGCTGAGATTCAAGGAAATAATCAAAATGGATAAAGATTCTTTCACCTGTAAATAACACTAACTCTAATTTGAAAGATAAGTATCCCAGGCTCCTGTTCTAGCCAAATTCTGCAGCAAAGCTGTATGAGAGTATTTCATTTGGTGGATTGGTATGTTTGTCTAATCGCCATAGAATACCTTCTTGAAAACACTACCACTGCTTCACTGGTGTCTGAATATGAGCTTACACCTCTGGAGAATAAATTGAAATACAAATGTAGCACACTGTATTCATTTCAGCTAATAAAAGGCCATGCATTATTCACTCAAGAGTCCTTAAAATACCTGAAAAACACGTATCTACTACATTTTGCAGTTTCTATCATGTTTTCTTCTTTAATAAAAAAGTGCCTTGGCAGAATCCTTTGTGATTTACAAACATTATTTTCTAAAAAACGGTATACTAAAAATCCTTAGTATGTTGCTGTATTATAATTTCTATTGCTTACGTGAAGACTTTTGCAATATTGGTCATAAAGTCACTGAAAGTTCTGAAAGATCAAGCTGTTTCTGTTCAAGCATTCGGATCACAGATGCATGAGTTAAATAAATGTTTTAACAGTTTAGCTGCAGGGAAAGCGTTTCCAGCCAGTGAAGTGGTGAGGCACATAACACCACAGTACACCCAGGTGTCAGACCTGAAATTTGGGGAAACACGGTATTAAAGATGGTTCAATATCAAGCATCCTTTTCCCAGAAGTGAAATCAGGTTGATTTTTTTCCCGAGATTTTTGCGAAGTTAATTTTTGACAACAACAAGAATCTGGTAATGTGTGCAATGCTGAGCGGAACAGTGAGGTAAGGAAAGCATGGACTGTTTGTACACATGTGTGTTGGAATTGGGTGAACTAGGTCACTAAAGCAGCGTGGTCAAGAGAAAGTTCGTCCTTAAAAACACAGTCAGGACACCTAATAAGTGATAGAAGTGTCAGACGTTAGTTTTTACTACCTCTGTTCACAAGGGCAAAACAAATCGAAGACCAGGTCGACAGTTGTTTTATCTCCATTCTTCACCCGAAAGTCAAAAAGTGAACCACCACAGGGGAAACCCAACGCTCGGCGCCACGAGGCTCCACAGCAGGCACCCGCGGTGAGCGGGCAGGTCACGGAGCTGACCTCCCACCGGGAGACACCGCTGAAGGCGCCCCGCGCACTGCGCTGGCGGCGGCCCCGCACTCGGTGCTGAGGCGCAGCCCGCCCTGCCCGCCGTAGCGCTCCCCTCAGCGCTGCCGTCACCTGCGAGGCGGCGGCGGGACCCGCGCCCTGTGGTAGAGCCGCGGGATGGCGGAGAACTCAGCTCTCTCCGCCCTGCCTCGTACCCTGCGCGCCTCCGCAGCGCCGGCCCGGGGGATGGAGGAAGCATCTGCCCTTCCGACGGGCAGCGCTGCGGGGCGCGAAGCACCCGGCTCTGCGGACGCCCCGTGAAGGCTGCGCGGCTGTGACGGAGTTTCTTCCGTCGTTCCCTCTCCGGAAAGTTACAGCCCACAGTCTCGACAGCGCCGGGACATCCGAAGCCTCCCGCTCCCGGCGGCTTGAGACGAACCGCACGCGGACCCGTCTCCGGGAGCAGCCGCTGCCCGTCAGGGCTGACGGACAAACCCCCTCATTCCGCCCCCCCCCGTCCCGGAAAGCCCCTCCCTCGCCCCCTCCCTCGCCGCCACCTCCCGCCGCCCGTCAGTCGGAGCGGAGCGCGGCGTGGGGAGCGGAGGCGGCGTGGCAACGGCAGAGAGCGGGCGAGAGAGGGAGAGAGAGAGCGAGGAGCCGGCTCTCCCCTCCCTCCCTCTCTCCCTCCTTCCTTCCTTCCTCCTCTCCCTCCCTCCCTCGCTCCTTCCCCCCTCCCTCCGCTCTCTCCGCCGCTCTCTCCTCCTCGTTCTCGCTCTCCCCGTTCCTCTTCCCTTCTCCACGAGCTCTTCCCCTCTCCCCGCTCCTCCACGGTCTCACTCGTTGTTTCGGGGCGGCCGCAGCCCCTCGATGAGCGCCGTCTGTTGATCTGTCACCGCCCTCAGCCGTCCCTCCCCGCTCCGCTCCGTACCTGGGGCGAGGCAGGAGCGGCCGCCGGCAACATGTCCCGCAGGAAGCAGAGCAAACCCCGGCAGATCAAACGTAAGTTTCCGGAGGGGGGCTCCCTCTAACGCACTTCTGTTTACCTCGCGCTCGGGAGGCGGCACGGAGCTGGCTGCGGGGAGCGCTGGGTCCGGAGCGCCCGAACTTTGCCGGGAGCTGAGGAGCGGGGAAGGGGCGGAGGGCTGGAGCCGCTCGGCGCGGGGCGATCCACCCCTCGCTCTCCCGTTTTGCGCTCCTTTGGAGCCGCCGGTGCCTCCCCCTCGTCTCTTCGAACTCCGAGTTTGGGCGCGCGATCGCTCCCGGTTTGCGCTCCAAGTTGAGCTTAGCGCCGGCGGAGCAGCGAGGGCGCTTGGCGGGCACGGCGCCGCTCGGCAACTTTGCGCGCGTGCGGTGCGCGCAGCCCCGCGCCGCTCCCGCGTGCTTT